>NC_090872.1:23860598-23863098 GCF_036669935.1 Montipora foliosa
GAAAGGCTTTAGAAAATGCCTGGTTTTAATCCCTGACTCAGTGCTGTACAGTAAACCATCCTGTGAACCATGTTCACCACACCTTTTTAAGAAAGGCTGTTTGTTTGTTTGCTTGGTTGTTGTTGTTGTTGTTGTTTTGGTGTCTACATGTACACCTTATGGGTTAAAATAATAAAAGCAGACCTAGCAAGGTTGGGCACGAGCCACGGGGCTCGGACAAGCAGAGGTTTTACTAGTTTCAAGTCGCATGTGGTGCAGTGACGCATTGGTGAGAAGAATGACACCCCCCACCAAAGTGGCCCGGCTTTGATTCCCAGGTCGCTTTCCATTTGACAGAACTGACCGGACAGGCAGGGCATTTGGAAGGACTAACTCTACAACGCTTTCAAATTAACACACTTCCAGGATGATATATACTCCTCCAGAAGAATATGAGGGGTTATCCTGCAAGTGTTCCTTCAAATTGTTGCATTTTCCTTGCAAACTGACGGGTCTCGCCAGCCAGTTCTGACAAAAGGAAAGTGCCCCTTAGACTCGACGTCATGCATGTGCAATGGGTTGAGTTTGTTGGTTCTCTACACTGCTCCGACATGTTTTTCTCTGGGTTAACTCCAGTTTTCCCCCCTCCTCAAAAATCAACATTTGAATAGGCCATTATTCCTATTCTCAGCATTGGACTGGAACAACACTGTAGCTAATGTAGGGGAATAGATTAAATGTGGTGGAATGGATTTAAAAGTATTTACGTTTGAAAAGATTCCCCTGCATTAGCCTCCATTGCAAGCTAGTTCCAGTCCAATACTGAGAATACTAACATGGTCTATTGATTTGCATTAACTTGTTTATTTCAGTTTGAGGTGTCCCCAATTAGTGCTCTAGCACCAGAAGATTAGACACTTGACTAGAGTTTCTTTCCTTTTCCATTCCTTTTGTGTGCCCCTTGGACAACAGCTAGCCCCCGAACCAGCGACCCGTGGGGTGGGAGTCGGATCGCTGACTACTATAACACCGTTCCTACATCATTAGCAGCCTTTTCTATTTCCTGAGCCAGTGAGAAGCATTGGTCTCTCCGTAAAATGAGGTCTCAAACTGCTTTGCGTTCCAGTCCGTTGCACTGTAAAGCAGTTTGTAGTCTAATCTCGCGGATTAACCCATGCCCCCTAGCGTGCCTGGTTTTATGGCGCATTTAAAGGAAAATGTCCCAATGAAAATGGCAAAATCTGTTTGCTATGTAGTTGAAAAAATTTAACTCGGCGAAAAAAGAATTAAAAGTCAGGGTCATTTGAGGGGCAGGCGTGCCTCAGTTGGTTATGTGCGCGGCTTTCGGAGCAAGAGGTCCCCGGTTCGATCCTCGGTGACGCTTTAAATATCCGTAAAACGGAGCACTGACAGAGGGAGAGGTGTGAAGGGCGCACCGTCGGCTTCTTTTGATACCAGTTTCGTAACTGAAGGAGCTACCGACGTTAAATAAAGTGCCTTTACTTTTACTAACTTTGTTTAGTTTTTTATTTGGTTTTTTTTTTAACTCTCTAGTTTGGATCAAATAAAACGAGGGGTTACAGGTAGAAATAACCTGTAATAAACATTTGTTTCCTGTTATTGAACTTCTCATATTGCTGTTGTCCTTATTTTGCAGTCCATGTAGGACCAGACAAGACAGAGATCGTGGCCAAACGTGGCTTCAGATTTGTTGATCCATACGTAAAGAAGACAATTCTCAATTTGAATGGAAGTGTTTGGCACGTGAATCCTGAATCTGTCAAGGCATCCACTGTTTCTGGAGATTCCTTGGTCTCGCATCGGGTAAGCCGGTTATTTGATTTTTCTCTTTAATGCGAAGGGAATGAAACTCAATTAAAAACCATTCTTTAGCAGACCATTCTGGCGATTTAAAACGGCAAACGATATTTCACGATTGATTTAAACTGTTTTTATGCAAGGCGGTCGTCGTTGCTGAAACTTCCCATCATCACTTGCACAGCTCGAGAACATAATCTCGATAGCTTCCTCAAAGGCTCAATCTTGTTTAGGGATATTTATTGCACCAGCCCGTAAACTCTTCAAAGCCTGCACCACGTCTGATACGAAACGAAATTTGTGCATATTTTTTGGCGTAAGGTACAATAATAGCGATTTAGCAAACGTCGGCTTGTCGTTTCACGTTTCACGTTTCACGTTTCACGTAAAATAGAGAGAAGGTTGTGACTTTAGCTTCGCCTGACTCACGGGAACTCGAGTATTTGGTTACTGAAAAGCAAAACCAAAATCTCAGAGTCTTTTTAAACATTGTTTGTACAAAAAAAGACGCTATAGAAAATAAAAATCCTTACCCGTCAAATTTTGAGAGTTTCGATGAAGCTGTTTTGTCGGTCAACAGAGAGTGAACGAGAGTTCATGAAGACATTGCATATATGTAAGCGCCGATCAAGATGGCAGCCGTTTGTGTCCGTAATTGGCGTTTCATTTCGCGTTTGAACTTGCTTTACATCTTACAATTACG
>NC_090872.1:23865598-23870598 GCF_036669935.1 Montipora foliosa
ATCTATAACCATGAAACCTAATTTTTCCTCCTCTGTCATACTGGAAAATGGTTTTTGGGCACTTTTGTTCTCAAACAACTTCTTATGTAGAAGTAAGCGAGAAGAAAATTTCACGTGTACGGCAAAGGTAGAAAATGGCGGGAAAATCATGATCACGTGGTCACTTTTGCCGTTCGCGTGTCACGTGAACGTGATGCTAATTCTCGCTAAATTAGAATATATGTGTCGCGTTCCGCGCTGTTACACGCCCTCGACAGATAGTTTGCTTGAGTCAGGTACACTCCAAAGTACTTGACGCCTGTTGTGTCATAAATTTATTTCTACACAGGTTGTGAGTAACGAGAATGAGAACTTGACAATAGCAGCTGAGAAAGAAATCTCGGTAGAAGGACACGAGGGTGTGTTTTTTGACGGGAAAATGTTGAGATTTCATGCTGAACAAGACGTGAGCCTTTTGGTATGAATTGTAATTCAATGCACTACATTTGAAGACGTGTTTTTTTTTTTTCGATCTTGACTTGAGGATAGACGGATACTCGGAAAAAAATCTCTGCTTTTTTAGATGCTATGATTAACTTGTTTTTGTTTTCCCTCAGTCCAAAGAGATTGTCTTCGATGCCTCCGGAGGAGTTTATTTTGGGGATCGTTTGCCAGTAGCAGATTCTGGATCCCCTTCAGCTGAAGTGTACAAGTTGTGTGCTTGCGTCAATAATGGTAAGCTGTTCCGTGTCAAAGCAACAGTAAACAATCCGACGTGTGCAACCGCTGAGATAATTTGTTGATCACAAACACCGAGGAGATCATTGGGTCTCAGGGATACTACGCCGCAAGCCAGTGCGATTGTTTATTCCACATAAACTTTAAGAAAGCTTTGGCAGGTGTCTTACTTCATGGATAGCAGCTTGCAAAAGGAAGTAACATGGCGGTGGTCAGTTCGTTTGAAGCGTCAATATTGAATCATGAATATACATGTGCATGTACAACAATGCTGTTATTAGCAATAACCGTATCACTTTAATTACTGAAGGCTCAAGCATATCTATCTGAACGTAGTTAACTGAGAACATGGGGTTTATTAATTTGGGAGACTCGCATAAAACAAAGGAGTTCAATGGGCCATGTCGGAGTTCTTGTCTGCCTCCTCTTCAAAGCGAGTCTAAGTGGCCAGTTTTTCTTCAGTATGAAAATTAGTTTTCATTCATATGTCAAGTAGAACTAATAGGCCATTTCCGAGTTCATACCTGCCTCCTCTTCAAAGCGAGTCTAAGTGCGAAGTTTTTCTTATGAAAATTAGTTTTCATTCATATGTAAAGTAGAACTAATTACCATCACAAAAACTTCGCACTTAGACTCGCTTTGAAGAGGAGGCAGACATGAACTCGGAAATAGCCTATTACCATCGCAAAAGGTTTGCACTTATACTCGCTTTGAAGAGGAGGCAGACAAGAATTCGGAAATGGTCGATTCAAATGTTGGTTTTTTAGGAGATGGAAAAACCGGAGTACCCGGAGAAAAACTTCTCGGAGCAGAGTAGCGAACCGCATGTGACGTTGAGTCTAGGTACCCGTTTCTCGAAGGTTCCCAAAGTTTTTGGGCGTATTTCGAAGGCCTTTACCCTAGTTCCAGAGGTTTTCCTTGAACTACGAAAGAGCCGCGAAGAGGCGAAGTCGAGTCGCAGAGCGGCAAGAAGAGAAAAGCCTCTGGTTGCCTTAGACTTGAATCTCACTTTATGCAAACGCCAGGGTCAGGATCTAACCCTCAGGCTCGGATTGGTTGATATTTTTACAAACACGCTAATCAATATGATTGGCTCGTTTGATTGGTAATACCCAGGGGACGCGTGATTGGTAAGTTGCCATTGGTCCCTTTTGTAATTATCAATTTGACGTGTTTGACAGCTAGCGTCTGCATGAAAGTGAGATTCAAGTCGAAGGTAACCAGAGGTTTGTCTCTTCTCGCCGCTTCGCGACTGGTCTTCACCGCTTCGCGACTGGTCTTCACCGCTTCGCGACTGGTCTTCACCGCTTCGCGACTCCCTCGCAGCTCAAGAAAAACCTCTGGGACCCGGGTAAAGGGCCTTATATTTCTTTGTATCTCAGTTCAAGCCGCGAGGCCGTTTCAGGGCCTGAAACTGCAATTAGGTTTTTCTTTCGGGTGGTGAATAACAGTAACAATATCAATAACGGTAATAATGACCTTAAGTTACGTAAGTGTCAACTGTACTTAGCGCTAGGGCACTACTATTGGAGACAATACAGAAGTCAAAACAAAACCTGTTAAAAGGCCAGCGTTCTAAAATAGGGGAATCTCTTTTTTGACATTTGGGTTTTCATGCCCGGAAATTTACCGGGACTTTCGAGAAACAGGCCCCAGGAATCGGACCTGGGGCTTGTTTCTGGAAAATCCCGAAACTTTGCGGGCCCTTTTCGGGTGTCACAATTCCCGCTGTATCTTATGGACGGACGGATTTTAAGGTGGCTCAAACACTTGAAGAGAGACTTTCTTTAGAAGGATTGGCACTACAACACCGTATCACGTAACAGTAATGTTGTGGTACCATATGAAACACCGATTATTTCCAAACGAGATGCGGTCATTTTTGTGACGTAATAAGTTACCTTGGCAGCGGAAAAGCCCAGCAAAAACACCCTACGTTTTGGCTTTAGTTGCTTATATCTCAAAAAGGAACTCGGTGACGTGATCAGAAGGACAAGATGAAACTTTCTGCAAAGTTTGATAAAAATATGTATCGCAGAATCAGAGGCAACAGTAAAAGCAAGGTGACACACGCTAACCTCAACCTGCTGTGGCCATCACATCACGCATGCGCACAACCATTTCAACCGGCCAATTCGCAGCCATGGACAGCTGTTTCGGCCTTGCTGGGCCTCATCGGCATGGCGTAACTATCATTCAAGCCGGGTGTTTTTAGCACCCCTTTAAGTGGCAGCTTCACATGCAATACATGTGGTAAGCTGGGTTGGAAACGGCAAAACTGTTCTCCCACGGCAAGCGTGTGGGAAGGTGGATCGCATTAAGAGATCGGTGTGTCACTTAAATTAAAAACAACAACAAAAGCAAGGTGACAGAGGCACCTTAAAAATCACAAATTTAAGGTGGCTTTGAGTCCGCTGTACAGAATTTTTTAAAACTTTGCAGATCGTTTTGCTGGTCGAGTTATCAATTTCCGCGTTTAAAGTGCCTATGATGTGAAAAATATCTTTTGCTTATTTTAAAGACCTTTCAAAATGATGAAGAATGGTTTTTTTCTATTTTAGAATACCATCTTTCCTTCCACAGGTATTCAAGTTTTTGTTTTAAAATTGATGACGTCACAAACAATCCAAATGACCGTTATAAATCCCAAAATTGAGATTATCTCAGAAAATATTGGGGTAATGATATTCAAACTTGGCACAAAGGCACAAAGTGACATCTATAAAGATGTTGGTAACACGGCTCGTGTCAAGTGCCTCTCTGCCATGAACCAAATATCTTGGATTTTGAACAGATAAGTACAGGCAGAAAAATGGTCAGACTTGAAACGCATGTGCTGCCCATAATGCTTAACATCTCCGTATAAGGTTACCGAGAGTGAACATCTCTTATTACGACACAAAACGACAAAATCAATCCTGCATTAAATAGACCCAGCAGCAAGAATGGTTGCCATGGAAACAGCATAGAGGGTAGCATTTGTGCCTTACTTCATGTCGATTACTGCTGCTAAGTTTGAACAACACCCATTCAATATTTTCGGAGATATTCTCAATTTTGTCATTTATTACAGCCATTTGCAATGTTTGTGACGTCATCTTTTGTTTTCCTTTTTCTTTATTTTAACAAAAACTTGAATATACCTGGAACGAAAGAAGGTATTCCAAAACAGAAACACCCATTCTCCATCATTTTGAAAGGTCTTTAAAATAACCAAAAGATATTTTATACTTCATGGGCACCCTAAAAGAAGTCCGTTAATTTCCACTAGAAATATTTTTCTTGTAATCAAATATGCCTTAAACAGTGTGGGGTTTTTTATACCAAATTTGAATGGCAAAATGTTTGATAGCATATACCCAAAAGGTTGTATTAAAATCTTCATTTTCATGATGGTCAGGAACGTCAATTTCTAGATTTTTGTACTTTTGTAAAACAAGTAAAGGACATGTCTTTGTTATAATGCTGTCTCGTTTCACTGATGTACTTTGAGTTGGATATAGTATTTAAAATATTCTCCCAAACGTAATAGCAAGGGCGTACCAACTTACCATTTCTTTCCTTCATACCTTCTTCGTAGCAGTAGTAGAAATGCACAGAGGTCTCTGCGTTTCCTGATTCACCCTCTAAATGCCGCTCGAAGCAAGTGGTTTAAAGTCTCAACTCTCCTGCGGATGAAAAGCCACATCCCCTTGCTAGCTCTATGCCTTACCCAAAATTTGATTTCCACATTTGCTACTTGACTATTTCGGAAGAGGAAGACGTGAGTTCTCAAAGATTGTAGAAGAGGGATAAGGCAAGGCTCAAGTGGAGTCTTTTCTCTTCCAACCTCGTTCCGAGGGTCTCTTGTCGAGGACATTGGAGACCCTGGGAACGAGGTTGTTTCTCTTCCCGCTGGAAACTGGCACCAAATCGGCTAACTCAATGTTGCACCCAATTCACATCTCCCGGGTTTAAGGTATTTGCATTCTCTGCTTTCTCAAATCCTATGATACACCTCTTTTAAATCCCCCCCCCCCCCCCCCCCCAAAAAAAAAAAAAAAAAAAAAAAATTAACATACGTATATAACTAACCGCAGACAGTACTGTTTCGGCCTTCTGGGCCTCATCAGTGTAGCCTGTTCCAGGCTCTCAGATAGTCGAGAAAACGAAAAGAACTGCGTGTGAAAAGCGAGTGGGGGCTTGGGTCGAGGCAAGGCGGGAGAGCCTGTAAGCATCTCTTAAAATTCTTCATTCCGGTATACCAGCTCCTGGTATACCCTCTGGTTGGTCAATTTTGACAG
>NC_090872.1:23875598-23890598 GCF_036669935.1 Montipora foliosa
TACAACTCCAGTACTAGGTCTATGTAACGGCATTTTCAAAGATCAAGCTGTTTTCAGACGACTTCTTAAATAAAATCTGGATTGCGCGAGTGACCATTTTCAATCGCGGGGGTAATAATTTCTCATGCAAGACTTGTGATTAGCTGGAAAGGTCTGGTTTCGGCATTCGCGGGAAAATCAAGCTAAAAATAACTCTGTCTATAAAAACGCCATTCTACAAATACAATGAAGTTGTACGTTCCTAGTCATGGGATGCTGTTTAAAGCTATTATGCTGCAAAGGTTACTTTTATCGGTTGTTCCCATGGCTGAGCGGTCCACTTTCGCACTGACTAGTAAGGTGTCGCGGCATGACACAGAACAATCGACAGATTTCAATGATTTCATCGGAAAAGGTCAGATATAATGCCAATAATATTTTTTTCAGAGTCTTACTTGTTTGATAGAAGTCATATCCATATTCTTCCATCAAGCTTGGATCGAGCTTGGCCCAGAGATCTTTCCAAAGCCCTCGTAAGTTTTCCTTATTTGTGATATTTGTTTTGAAGAAGCCAGGCTCTATGACGCTGACCTGGACACCACTCATACTTAGTTCGCGTCGGAGCGCGTCGGAGAATGCTTCAACTCCAAATTTGGAAATGGAATAAGCTGAGGCGTGAGGTAGACATGCTCGACCTAAAATCGAAAGCAACAACATCATCACGATCGTCTTCTGTTTATGGGTATGTCGGATCTGGTAAGCAAGATTATGAATAGACCTTTTTAGCTTGTACATTTTGTTTTCCCATTTCAGACCACGTAATGTTACTCTGGGAAAAACTTTCTCTCAAATGTCGTCCTATGCACGTGAATATGTACGCATTGCGTAACATCCAACTCCTTAGCCACGGTTCGATTTAGCTTGCGATCAGGCTCAGTTGTTTGGGGGGCACTGAGTGAGTATTTTTGCGGGCGGAGCTACAAGCGCTTTGTAAATGCTCATCTGGTTGTTTTCCCGCCAGATGGGGTTCTACACCATATTCGTAAAACTCTTAGTTTGCTTGTTATGTTTCGTTCGCCATGTTGCTTTCAGAATATCAACGAAATGGAGTGTCTGTGAACTGTCTGATTGCTGATTGCAAAGTGCACTCCCTTATAAAGAAAACACTTCCATACTCTTACGTTTTACATCCAGGGATAGCACTAGGCTTCTCTGTCCCGGGAAAACAAGACTAAATTAATGCTATAAAAGGACAGGAACTGAGGTTTTCAAGTTGGCCATGTTCGAGTCGTAGGATGATCGTGTTGAAAAGTGCAAGGGGTTTATTTACCTCCTATACTTGCGATGTTTATAACACGCCCTTTTGCCATCTTGATTAACGGCAAAAACGCCTTGGTGACATCAATTAGTCCCCATAGGTTAACGTCCGCTACGCGTTTGTACTCATCCACTGTCTGCCACTCGATTGGACCAACTTTTGCAATTCCAGCGTTGTTTATCAAGCCCCACAGACCTGTGTGATAAAATGATAGGCGGTCAATTATTTACACATTCTTGCATGTAAACAATCGCCATTAGGTTAATCTCGTACCCCGATCTTTCAAGGTCTAGCAATACAATGAGAAATCAAGACACTATATCACAGCAGGTTTACAGCATTGGAATTGAAAAGCTTCTAAACCAGCCTCCCTAAGATACTATATAGGACAAAAAGATCCTCCTTTTGAGACGCTGACAGGAACCGAAAGTGAACATTTCGCATGCAAGGACGGTGGTCTCTGCCAGATTTTAAAAACTAATCACCTCTGATGGAGAAAAAAAACTTAGTCCATTACCCAAGAATAAGAATCTGCTATCAGGTATCAGATCTAATCGTATCCTCAAACGATAGATAGTTCCACTGTCACGCAACAAAAAAAATAATTACAAATCGTTCAATGACAAAGGCCAAGAACTTGGAATGTTGTAGGAAACAATTGAAATCTTTTAACCACCTCTCCAATTCTCAGGTCTGTGCGGTACATCGTTTCTGAGTTATTTGTCGAAGCGTTTTTTGGGACGCCATGCGGTCCACAAATATTGCGGCCGGTAATCAACGAAAACATCTGGAGTACACTTTGTGATGAAAGTCTTTCGCTCATGAGATGAAGGACATGTGTATGAACACATCTCCTAATGTACTTGAAACTCTCAAACTGCTGAGATTCATAGGAATGGATATTTTTTTCAATCAAATAGCTTTGGATCATGGTCTCAAGCAAGGTGACAATTCTGAAATTTAAAAATGCTGCATTTTCGAAACGAAAGACGTCACGGAACTGGAAACTTGAAAAAAGATTTATTTCTAGGTCATCTTCAATTTCCTTTAGGTCAAAATTCAGAAGACCTTGAGATTTTTATTTTAGAATTTGATGACGACACTACGAAAACCATCTATTGTTTTCTTTCCTCTCTCGAGTGGGGGTCTAGAAGGAGCACCGGTGGGGGGGGGGGAGGGGTCCAGGTTTTGTACTGCTCAAGACCTGTTAAAAGCTCCCTTCAATTCCACGCAACTGTGACGCAAGAACCGTCGCTAAATTACTGCAAGCATAAGTGAACATCTCCATTCCCCTCCACAGTATTTCTACCATTTAGGTAAACTAGTTTTAACACCCTTTACTTTGTCTTAAGTTGCTCGTATCTCAAAAACGAACTCGGTGATCCCCATTGTTTATTGCCGGAAAATTGGTCAGCAAGGCAAGATGAAACTTTCTGCAAAGTTTAAAAGGGAACTGAAGGCAAAAAAATAAGCATTTTTTATTCACACTTTAGACCATGCACAATAATATTTTCAACTTTTTTTCCGGCATATCCGACGTTTTTCGGCCTAAAAAAAAATGCTTCTATTCCGATTTTGGGCCATCAGCATTGCGGCTCAGAATGGAGGAATCAGCGGTCACTTTTGCAGCTTATGACGTAAGATATGGGGAAGACATGCAAGAGCGCCCCATCTAGAAGCAGTGACTGAAGTTTGGCGTGAATATTGAGTCCACGGAGACGCAGCAAAATAACGAAGCACAGCAGCACTTGTTTCTCTTGATCACAAAATCTCTGTTCCCCATATCATACTAGGCTCGATTTCCGCCGCTCACTCGAGTTCGGGTATCCTCCCCGAGAAGAGACGGCTGGACGCGTGAGCGATAGATTGTGTCTGTGACGTAAATTAAAAATATAATTTATGCGAAGTTAATAGTTGCGGGGAAATAGCATTAGACATCCCAAAAACACTGATTTTAAGAAAACAGAAATTACATAACAATGCTTAAAACGTCAGTGCAAAGTTTCCAGATGATACGAGCTTGAGTTTGTGGTTAAATGATCAATGTGAGTTTAAATTCAACCAGCGAATCATCAACGAAATCTTCGGCTGCTTTAGCTCTCAGTCGACCTCATCGGCCCCCTCGTTTTGCCAGCAATAAACTCAGCAGTACTTTCAATTGATCTTGAGGAATTTTACTTGCTCTTACATTGACGAAGTATGAGGAGAAAATTGCAATAGCAATGGATTTGAAAGCCGTATTTTGACCTTGGCGCCAACTGGAAAATCAGTGAAGTTTGCGAACTCAGGCGGTAGAAAACGACACAATTCCCATTCTCCAGCTTCTCGAACACTTTTCGTTGTCGCAATCTTGGATGTTTCCTACCTTAAAGCACTGTAAACCTCGAACAGGCCGGGTAACAGAATACCTTCGCAGCCAAAACATATAATTTATGCCAGACGGATTTGTGCAGGCGAGTTTCTGATTGGCGGAGATTAACAATGGCTCACCTCACGCTTCCAGCCGAGATTTCGGGAGTGAGCGCTGGCTCATTTCCCGAAACAGCGGCTGGTAATCGAGCCTAATATCATACGTGACAGCAGGGCGCTGATTTAGTTTATTGTTGTTGTTTTTTGAGCCCGCACTGAAAAGGCAGAAACAGCGGGAAAAGTCCAACTTCGAACGTAATTTTCTCGCGAAAAACAGAAAACGAGAAGAAATAACGCCACATACTTATCTTTACTTTTGTTAGGCTTTCCAAACAAAATGTTGGAAAAATTGCTGATTTTGGCCTTCAGTTCTCCTTTAAACTCATTCTATGGAGCGGATCCAGAGCCACTTTAATGCACTTGTCATCGGCTTCCCCGAGGGGGGCACCCCGGGCTGATGTGGGGGAATACGGGAACTTTATGGGGACTTTGCAACAAATTTCTGCCCTTTGTGGTGGGGGAAAAGTGGGGACTTAGATTTTTGAATGCCCTACTCTCGGGGAGACTGTGGGATTCTGTTCAACTGAGAGGAGATTGGAAACGATCGATTGTTCGCTCGATCGATGGCAAGATGGCGGAGGAGACGAAGAAGGTATGTTTAAGATCCATTGTTTTTTGTCTATCAAACAGACCATCCGTCAAAAATTTGTACGTATTTGTAGGCCTAAGCAACTTTAAAATTCCTTGTCACTGTTAAAGGTCAACAGGTCGTCTTTTGTTAGTGACACAATAGAAGCGGTATCGCTTAAATACCGCTTTGATCAACTTGGGATCGTCTTTCTCAATTGTTCTGTTTTCAAGAAAAAGTAATTAAAGTTCCATTTTCATCAGAATGCAAAGTCCGAGTGTTTGCTAACTGTTCAAAGAACCAAAATAAAGTTCTGAAGTGCATCTTCAAATCCAGTTGGGTGCTTGGCTTCGCCAAATACTGGGGACTTTGCAAGAAAAAAATCCCCCACGGGTGGGGAAATACATGAACTTTGAAATGCACAATTAGCAAAGGCCCCACATCAGCCCGGGGTCCCCCCCTCGGGGACGCCGAGGACAAGTGCATAACTCTGTGATTTTTCAAGCTGGCTTTGATTTTGGAGTACAGAATGTTTGAGGGCAGTATTTTAAAATGATAATTTCCTCTAAAACATTTTTTTTCAACTCTAACGCTGTTAGGTTTAATTTTATCTGGCAATAAGGTCAGCTAAAACAGAGTTAAATTAACTCTGGCTAAAATCAGCAATTGATCTTTTTAGACACACTGACATCTTCGAGATTCGTGTTTCCGATTTACAAGACCACCAAAATGGAAGAACAATATGCGGTTTTGAAACTCGTTTCCACAAGATCCCTAGTCCATACTCTCGGTAAAACGAACAATCGAAAAATGAAAATAAACAAACTGAAACGCTTTTTAGTCTAAGAAACTTGACGAAGAAGATAATAATCTCCTGATGACCGGACCATTAAATATCGTGAGGTGATAATTTTCCGAAGAGGTTTATCAAGAATGGAATTTTTTAAATTTCTGTTCAAAGATAAGACATGTTACACGCGCAGGAACTAGCGGCATTTTGCATTTTTTTTTTTTTTTTGAGGGAGACTTTAAAAAGCGAACTGCGAATTCCGTTTTGCTTATTTAGGAAATTGCTACTTGTTTCACCTTCATGTCGTCTGGAGTTATGTAACTTAGTCACGCGAGAAATTTTGCTGAGTTCGTTAACTTCAGAGAACCGCTTCGAGCGAAAAACGCTTGCAAAAGAACGCTTACCGTTGACAAATGCGGGGAACGTAAAATGGACTAGCCTTCGATTTCGGCTCGTAGTCATGAAATTGAATTCATAGCAAAAATTTCACAAAGTGACATCGCAGTGTGCAATTTCGCCTTCACTCGTTTGACCCTTAAAAACTGAAATAAACGTATAAACGTTTAACTTATTTAACGTTTGATCTCTGTTTCTCCGGATTGTTTACTTTCGAGTCATACCTCAAAGAAGAGAGGATTATTTCTTAATGGATAATCGTATCTTAACAGTCAGAATTGCGAAACTTCCGTTACGTTCGCCTTCAAATCTCCCTTCAAATCTCAGTTCAGAGTGGAAAGCTTTGGTCTATTTTGAGAGCAATCGAGACCACTCATTGTTCTTCAGAATAAAGGAAACTTTGTCTTCCCTGATCGATTAAAAAAATTGATAATCACATTGGGATAAGTTTGTTTATTTTGTTTTTTGCATTCGTTGTTTATTTATAAGCAGTCACTTTTTTAACCGCTTCTCATTCGGTGGACGGGTTTTATTTTTCAGCGATTCGAACACGATTGCGGAGTTCAGTTTCTTTTATGGCTCATCTCATTATAAATTAGGTAAAATTTTGAGAAAAACACTTTCATTCATTTAGTCAGGAGTACACCTCGGACACCTTATAGTTAAAGATAATGGATACTGTACCTGTGTTCGCCGGCAAGTTTTGCCTCACAAACTGAAGGGCGTCTTTGATTTCTTTCGAGTCTGTGACATCTAAATGGAACGCTCGCAAACGCTCGCTACACAAGCTGGTTATTTCGTCTTGTCCCTTTTTCGTTAAACATGTTGCGAACACATGAAACCCTAACTGATCGAGGCGTTGAGCTGTTGCTCTGCCGAAGCCGGAATCACAGCCGGTTAAAAGGACGTACTTATGGTGAAAATCTTGCAAAAGACGATCCCGCATGTAAAGTCGCTTGATTACAAACCATACACTGAGGGCCAGAAATGCAAGCGATGCCGCAGAGAGAAAGCTAAGTTGGTCTCCATCTACCATGCTGAATTGCGAGTAAACTGTTGCCGCTCTGCAAAAAGGGATACAATGACTGTGTCAAGTAAAAAGTGAATAATCCTTCATGAACAAAGTCTGTGAAAACACTTAGCGTCGTTAATGAATTTGCGTCGGCAAGGTCATCATCACATGAACGGAATTCAACACCAATTGTTAATTGCCTTATTTGCTCGCTAGATAGTTGTACATCAATGCACGTTCACGCTTTAATAAGAGCTTACTGTTAACCTCGACCCCAATATACCTGAAGTTTTCATCCTTGGTTTTAAATACAATAAATACATCCTGTTATTGACAGTAAACTGAACAATTTCGCTGCACGCTGGGGTTGGGGTCATGTATTAACCAAATCTGAGTTAGGGCAAAGTCGCACCTTGCTGAGTTTTCAAAGAAGTGCCTGTAAATTTTCAACGGTTGGTTTGACTACGAACACGGTCCAAAAACAATTTCCTCATTTTGTTTGGCTTTCATTTCAGTGATTTATTTTGGCAGGTTATCATCTCACCTTGTCAAACTCTTTCCGACTACAAATCGCCTTTTTCCTCCTTCCTCGTAATTTAACACTCGTCGCGTAATTGGATTTGAATGGTTCGGAGCTTTAAGACCCCATGGAAGAATAATTTCGACAAGGATCCGAGATCGAAATATTAAAAACAAATGCTAGATTAGTTACTCTGATAACAAATCTCAGAATGAATGCGTAAACGCGAACTTGAAAAGGGCTTTCTGAGCCCTAAATTAGGGCATAGCAACATTTTGAGAAAACCGCATCGATCTCGAGTCAATTTTGACCTCAGTAGTGCAATAACTCCGAATTACATGGAGCAATTGTTATGATATTCTGAAAGCCTCATAACTTCATCTCTAAAACTAGAAGTTAGCTTTGAATAAATTAATATTGTCGGATGTGCAAGACTGTAAGCCTATCTCGATTCGACTTTAAGATGAAAGATATATCGTTTCAACGCCACGTCCACAACCGACAGCATGTTGGCCTCCGATAGCATTGAATTGTCACTGAATGTGGTCGCTCCGAGTTCAGGTACTATTGTTTGTGGATGGTATGGGCAAATTCTGGACTAAAGCGAATTGCCTATAGAGACTTTTCTCACTTCTTAGTGCATGTTAAACTCTAAGAGAAAACAAGCAATCGAGAAATCAATAGCATACCTTTCGTAGAATTTGCTGTGTGTTCCCAGCATGATTGTTCTGTTCGATAATGAAAGTGGTTTTTGTTCTTAGCTCTTACTAAAGCTCTGTTGATGAAACAGCTAGAGCCCTTTTATGTCCTTAAAACACTCCGCCGACACATGATCCTTCAAACAGGCGGATAAGTTTATTTTGAGAAGCATTTCCGCTTCCTCTACGCAGAAATTGTAGTGAATTGTCACTGATATTATCCATGATGACGAAACAATTCAAGTATTTGAAGCATTTTGTTGCCGCTAAACTGAATACATGTAGTGAGAGGGCAATGAATTGTTTTGCCTTGCTTATGCTCGAAGAATTTTAGAGACTTTTCTAGACGCGGTACGTTCGAGAAATTTCCAGTGCTCTTCGGATTAGAAAATGACGTCGGAAAACGTAGTTAGATTTTAGACCTTACAAGAAATTAGAACTTTGCGATACAATATGGAACTAATAGTTCAGAAAGTTCCGCAAATAGATTTTATGATTTTGTCACCATATATGAAGATTCTTGGAGGTTTTTTTTTTGCGTTCTTCGAGCAACTAAGATTATTGACTGACCGGGTGCGTTCGATTGACCCTATTCGGAATAAGAATAAGGGGTGGCGAATGGTTCATCAAAAACTCTGGGTCTCGCAGAATTTTAGTCGAATTTCACGGGTCTCGCAGTCTCGTTTTTTGAGCGGTTATGTGCGTCTCGAAGTCTCGTTTTTTATATGAAGGTGTCAAACACTTTGAAGTCTCGGTCTCGCAATCTAAAAAGTCAAAATGTCTCGGGCTCGCAAAGAAAAACGCTGGTCTCGCCGTCTCGCATTTACCATTCGCCACCCCTAGAATACGTGGAGTGATGAGTTAAAACGGTATGTCTGGCGTTTTGAAGCAACAAGGATAATAAATATATGTTTAAAATATCACTTTAGTAGGTGCTTGACATTGAAATGTGAATCTCCGTAAAAGCGAAGGATTTCTAACTTCTATTTTGAGTATTCCTATTCCGGAATACGGTCAATCGAACGCACCCTTAAAGCCGGTTAAGTGAAATTGCACGCATGACTTGCTTGCGACTGGCCACCGAGGTATCAGAAAAAAAGGGCTTAGCTCACTTTTAAGATATTCATACAATTTAAATCCAGCCAAAATTACTTTGCTATGCTCATGCATGTTAAATGTGGGATGAGGTGCCACTGATAAGTGGCTTTTCCACTTTTATGCTAATGTTTTCATCAGAAGTGAATGACAAAGAAACGCCGATAAAGCGGTGCATTAATGAAAGAGTTCATTAAACGACAAGTTCGGGAACACATCCTACTCAATGCCGATATTGGTAATCTGGTCCTTAGCTCTTTTCCTATATTTAATAATCAAGTGGATGAACTACTGGTAGGAAATAATGTCAACGCACATTAAATCTCTTCTTTCCCGATCGTAACAAGTGGCAAAACAAAACAGAAAAGTTCGTATTTCCTTATTTAATCGTCTTAATAGAAATCTCGTAGCGTATCCTCTAACGGTTTACCGGTTTGGCTGGACCAGTTAACTGAAGGAGGGCTTTAGTCTTGTTCATTCAATTCGAAGTATCGCGAAGTACCACTCATACTCCACATAATTGTGGATAAAAAAAGGTGGGGTGGTATTTCGAGGTGGATGCTGAAGCTTATGAAGCTGAAAACCTCAAAACAACGGGTAGCTTAGACTTTTGAATAACTGTGTCTTCGGTACGGATGTGGGCACTTTACGATCAATGCATGTGGAATTTTCTTGACGCCGTTTCGAAATCCTCACCCGCCATCACAATATCCTTCTCGTTTTGTTCGGCACAGGAGAACCGACGAATTTTTCCGTGCCCTTTTTGCTCAGTGACGGTCAGTATGACAAAGTCCGAGTTGCCGGCTCTCCCAGGGGAAGATTAGGGAGCTTACGAAACGAGGACGACGACAGATACGAGGACTTCATTCAAAAATACAAGTTCGCGCTATTCATATCACTACGAAACTATTTCATGTAGTTCTGCGTTAAAAAGGTGTAGTAACTGTCGAGGAATTAAACTGGTATGAGTGAGTTGGAAGCGTAGAGAGAGAACTAAAAATTCATCGTCATGTGCTAACGTCCTCCACAGAACCTTGAATTTGGTCATTTCAAGTCGTCATTTAGGAGATGACGCCAAAGAAATGTACGAATGTGTAAAACGCACGTGCAGAGCGTGCAGAGCCATTGTTTTCGCTCAATAAACCTATTGTTTTGTAGCGTCGTCGTTGCCGTCGGCGTCGTCGTTTCGTAAGCTCCCTAATCATGAAGCGACGGCAACGAATTTGCACAAAAGCTTCGCACGCCTTGCACGTGCGTTTTTCACTTTTGTCCGTTTGTTTGCCATCGTCAGCAAAACAACAACGTGAAATAGCCAGCTGAGTTTGAGGTTTTACTGAAGAACGAACGGGGTAGTTTCTAAAGAAACTATGGTGCTGCGTCGGTGGGGAAGTAGTATACAAAATTTGGTTTGATCATGGAAATTGACCACCGTACAGAGATTCTAAAAGCTGACGTTTCGAGCGTTAGCCCTCTGAGCCCTTCGTCAGAGAAGAAGAAGAACGTCAGCACTTGAAGATAAATTTTCATAAAATTTTCCTTAAGTTAAGCGCCGTTCCAGCCAGTGTCATTTTTGAGGAACTACTCCACCCTTGTCATATTAAAAAGGTTGAAATAGTCATGAAGTGGTTACATTTTATATTTTGAGATGTTGTTCTCGTTGTCGTTGCCGTTGCTTAAACTCCCCAATAACACAAGTTTAGCAGTCACATAAAGGCCTGTAACAATTGCAAAAACAAGCTTGAACGGCCGGGACACGAACTCATGACCGTAAATACTGCAGATGTACATGTGTATGACTGTCATGTTAGGGAGTTTAAGAAACGACGACGGCTACGGCAATAGCCTGCGAACGCAGACGTATTTCCGGCGGTCGTTTCCACGTTCGGAGGTTACTGCGGCAACGACAAGTTCAGAAATGCAGTAATGTTATTGGTTAAGAGAGACAAATTGATCGTGTTGCACGTGCGGCACGCATTTTTGAACAATTCTCTCCCGTACTCGTCAAAACTACTACGTGAAATGACCAAATTTAAGGTTTTGACGACAGCGTGGACAAACTACAGTGAATCTTGACTTCAAATCCGTCCGTACCAATCCAGTTTTAGGACACTTCGACCATACTGAATAATATAAAGAAGATGGAGTAATCACGAAATACTTAAAATAGATCAAACGTATATTTTGAAGTGACGTTTTCGTCGCCCGTAGCCGTCGTGGTTTCTAAACTCCCCATTTTCACGTCCTGCGCGATCATGAATACAAACTTTAATACTCCATTGATAAAGCAGCGTGGTCACGAGTAAAGGCGGGCACCCATTCAACACTAAGATTAAGCAATGAAAATAGTTATGACTTTCATTCATCAGCATTTCCACAGAGTGGCTGTACACCTAAATAGTTGAATAAGTTGATAAACTTGCACGGCCCGTGCCAAACATCTGACACGGCCTGACTCTTGTTAGTTGCTGACATTCCACGTGCCGCCACCTTTTAATTGTGATCCTACTTTTTCTATTGTAAATTATATATATATTCATTTCTTTACTTATTTATGGGGTAATAACAAGTCAAGTGCCGTTTTGAATAAAAAAAAAAGTTCAAATATTTGGCATTAACATTTCTGCTTCAAACATTAGCGATACAAGACGACTTTTCGAAGTCATCATTTTTAATCGTTAAGTCATGCTAATTATTCCCCTGGACCTCAACTCTTTCTTACTTATTTATGGGGTAATAACAAGTCAAGTGCTGTTTTGAATAAAAAAAAAGTTCAAATATTTGGCATTAACATTTCTGCTTCAAACATTAGCGATACAAGACGACTTTTCGAAGTCATCATTTTTAATTGTTAAGTCATGCTAATTATTCCCCTGGACCTCAACTCTGTTCTTTTAATGCTGCACAATTCGAAACTAGCCTATTGCGCAATAGGTGGTTTTATGTTACATCACCGTAGACGAAAACAAATTAAAAGATTTCTCATTAGCTCCTTTTGTTCATCCATCAGTAATTGTACATTACATCATTGTTACCTGTGTCTCTTGGGATTGCTTCGCTTAACTAATTTCTGAATTTCAGAATTCCGCAAGACATCCGTCTAGCCAACTTCAAGTTTGGGACGTGCCTTGCGCATTTGGTAATTTGGCGTGAGTTTGGCCGTCAAACCCCGGGACCTCTGAATTACGTAATCTTGTAAAAACTGGCCGCTTGTATCAGTTCGTTCGAGTAATTATAACCGACAGTCCAGCGAGCCTTACGGGTTCCAATGATCAGTCACAGACACACTTCATTCAGTGTGAGAGTACACAAAGGCAAACAGTGGCGCGGATTTTTTGGGACCAACTGTACTTTTCTTTCGCGAAATTGTTTTCTCAAACCCCTTCGCCCGAATCAGAAAGCCTATCAGTTACCAACTTATTTGTTCGAAAACCTTTGGGCAGAAAAACAATTCGTGGTGCTGAGATTTGTTTAAACTGAAAAAATCTACATTTACATATGTTGTTAAGACCAGAGGAAATATTTTCCTTTTGAATACACAAAGCGTTTTATGTCACCCGAAATCCGCTCGTGTCAGGACATTCGAGAAACGCGTCCGCAGAACCATTCCATAGAGGAAATTTTTAATAATGAACACAACTTTTGGGACATCTGTACTTCTCAGCTTCTGGGTTTGTTTTTGTTAAAATCTCAATTCGTGCATTTGTATTTCGCTCGGCCTTAAGGATCAAGCATACTAAACGCACGTCATTTCGAACGTGCTCACAAAAAAAAAGCCCCATTCAGCGACTAAGGAAGTATCAAACGATAAATCCATGTACAATTACGTGCCTGTCATGAATTTCTCGTCATGTTTATGGCCCGGGCATTGTCACGAGACGTTTTCCTTCCTACTGGCTTTTCGACCTCTTTCATAATGGTTGCAAAATAAAATATATATATTTTTGTTTTAATGCTAATAAGCCTTTCTGGCCTCTCTACGACCAGGAAATTTCAAAATAATTCTTTTTTCAAAATGAGGGCAGTAGGTCTAATTAGCATAAAGACAAAAGAATGTAAAAGTGGTCGCCATTTATGAAAGTGTTATTTTCTCAGAAAACAAATTAGTGGGTAAATACCACATCAGCATTAAGTCAGTGAGGTTGAGTGGAAGGCTTACTCGTGCTACTTAAGATTAATCTTGACACAGATTTCTTACGGCTTTAATAAGGATATAACGAAACCTTGAGCTCGATTGTGGCTACATACGTGATAAATGAGTTAACATTACCGGAAGAAATCTCGCGGCTACTAACGTGGGTGTAAGCCTCGCACAAAGCGAAGCGCCAAAGGCACGCGAACGGGCGGAAAAGTTTTTAAGCACCGGGTTTTAACTCTGGGAGAATAGAAAGCACTGACCTCTAGTCCATAGACTACCCTACGGACTACCCCAAAAATACTATATTGGTCGTAAGCAGCGTCATAATTTAGTGCCATGCCTAAACATCCATTTTAATTAGCGTTGGTTAACAGTATTTAAGTCTAAGACCACATTTTAAAAAGGTTAGCTTTCAATAATTGTAGTACCGGTTTCACTTCACTTACGCATTTTACGCAAAGTTGGGGTCTATTTTGAAAAACGTACGGAAAGAGTATCTGTTTGATTTCTTTGACTAAAAATATGAATAGAACTTCAGGCACACCAACGCGCACGTAGGAATTTACAACATGGTTTTGTCTCCGGCAACAGAAACGGTGGCAGACCTTTGTTCAAGCAAAATATGAACATATTTATGAAAGCAAAAAGGAAATTCGTCACGACACGAAAGTTACAGGTTAACATTTTATTCAAAAGTAAGGTTATTTCTTAGTTAAACTCAGTTTTGTCGAAAAGATTCTACCGAAATTGCCTATGGAAATTAGAAGGAACGAATTTTCTCAAAGAACTGTTAACAAAATTGGTCACAAAAGTTAAAACATAACTTAGCGCACGTGTCGCGGAAAATATGTAGGAAGATTACGTTGAAAAAGAATGCTCTTCAAGTCTTTATATGAGATAAGAAGGGATTACTATTGTAGATTCATTCAACCACAACTGTCACTAAAAGTAACCGAGTCGTTTCGTTTATTCGTGGAGGGGTCTCATTTCAGTATTTATATGCATTGCCATGGTTATAACAACAAATCACGTTCTAAATTTGCTTCTTTACTGATAACCGTGTATGTTGGTCACTAACTAATGTCGTATTACAAGCCTTAAATGGCATTAGGGACTTTAAGATCTCCAACGTGGCCGTCAACGAGAACGCCATAAAACAATAGTATCATCGGTTAAAAGAGGAAACATAATCGTGATGCACGTGTGGCAGGCATTTTAGCACAAAGTTTTGGCGGAACTCTTTCCAACAACAAAGTGAAATCACTAAATACGAGATTTTGACGACGACGCGAGCGTACAAATGTAAATCAAATGTAAATCTTTCATTCCCTGTTTTCACTATCGGTGAAACCGATCGTATCGCTTTATTACAAGGTACTTCGCCCACACTGTACGACATGAACGAGTTGGAATAATCGCGAAAGACTTCAGATATTGCATATTTTGAGTGACGTTTTCGTCGCCGTCGCCGTCGTATTTCTTGAAGTCCTTAATATCGAAGTTCAAATGAGGTCTTTAACTACTGTTTAAAATACCCTCGGTTCAGTATCGGCTGAAGACAAATGTTCAATTGGTCTTTGAACCAATAGAGGGAGAGACAACTGAGAGATCAAAGTACAGATACTCTAGCCAATCACAGCAGAAAACCATGAAATGGGCCAATCATAAGGCGAAGAAAATATGGGCAGCAGGCGCGAGCGAAGCGCGGGAAAATAAGGAAGGGCGAAAACGTGGCGCGAATTTGCGGCGCGGGACTTTTGAGCCAATCAGTTAAAACAAAGAAAAGCCAAAGAAAAATCTTACATTGCTTTCGATATTCAATTCATAACTGATCTATACGTTCAAGGAGAGGAGTTGGTTAAGTAATTTCTTTTTCCGCTCCGGCCCCCACATCCAGAACAGCTGAATTCATGTTTTCCTGTCTGGCATTGTATCCAATCATTGACTCCTCCCTTGTGGTGCTCCAATGAAGTAACTTCATTGCAGTTTCTTGATATTGGTCCTTTTCCCGTTACACGGT
>NC_090872.1:23898098-23908098 GCF_036669935.1 Montipora foliosa
ATAGTTAATAATACTCGTTTTTATAAAAGACCTGCGGATGTATCTGTATTGTATTGATCTTGAATTCGACTGCCTGCAAGTCATGTCCTATCCCAAAGCCAGTTGCTTTCACATAACTCTCCTTGAGACACTGAAAAGAGATAGGTGCAATCAGAGCGTCGCGGTTGCAAATAGCGGAAGTGGTTGACAGACGCGGTTGGCAGACGCGGTTGGCGGACATGATTGGCAGAGGAGTTTAATGGACGCACATAGCGGTCGCGGACAGCGGACGCAGTCCCGTTTAGTGAACATGGTCGTGGTCGCGAATAGCGGAAGCTTTTAGTGTTGGCAGCGGTTAGCGGTCACGGGGGCCCATTTCTCGAATGTCCCGAAATTTTACGGGCCATTTTCGGGTGTGACAATTGCCTCTGTATCTCAGAAACGGAGAGGATTTGAGCCGTCAAACTTCACAGTCAGTTTGCTTTTTGTTACCCTAAAAACATGTTAAAAGATCGGTTTTCCTGAACAAGCGGTTGGCAGGTTCATGAATGGCTTTTCGGGCCCGAAAAGTTTTCAGATTATAATAGTGAATAGTACACAAAGAAAAATCAAAATTGAACTGGTTTAAAATTTTTTAAACCAAGAAACAAGTTGAACTACAACATCTCCGCTGCGCTCACTCGTGAGAGATACTATCATCTTGTGAAACATGAAACAGGACATTAAAGTTATGAAAAACAAACCACGATAATGTCAAATTGAGCCAAAAAAATGCTAATGTGATAGAGAAGAATTATATTACAGCACAAAAGTATCTTACAATAAAGGGGAAGCCTGCTTTTCCGCATTGGAAATCGTGTTGGTTACCATGACGACACCTATATCCTCACATGCATGTGAAAGATAAGAATGATATGTTCACTGTGCGCGATGAAGACACCATTTTTTAGTAAAAAGGAAAATCTTAGTATTTCATAAGTATCTATAGAGCGACTTTCGTATGACCTCGAAAAAAAGTTCGTAATTTGTTTTACAGACCAATGTTTGGCAAGATTAAAATAAAGCTTCTCCTAATATGGGCAGTAAACAGTTCGATTGCTCAATCATATTACTGCATTTCAGATGACGTCAAAGCGAAATGCCAATCGCTTTTCAGAAAGTTCCATTGAGAGATGACGTTGTTTGTATCCGCGTTCGCTAAGCCAATGAAAATTCGCGCTCCTTTGTTTTTGCTCGATAAGCCAATTAAATGTTATGCATTTTTGTTTACGTTCAGTTTAACGTTTATTTTTCACGGTCATATGAAAGTCGCTCTATCACAAACCTGGAACTGACATTACCCAGTGCCTGCAGAACATCTGAAGCTGTTTCCACTCACATCCTTGCGATTTAATAGTTTGCCATTCATCTGCAGTGAACTGCTTGCGCATGGTGTGAAAAAATGACGGCACCGTTGAAGAACCTGAAAGGCGTTCCAGTAAACTGTTAAAAAGCATTGCCAGCTTAAAAAGGAAACCGAAAGTAAAACCTTCACCGAAATGTAGCATTACTTGGGTACGCAGTCTTCATGACATCAACACCAACTGAAAATGAAGAATAAATTGCTCTGGGAGAAGGGAATAAGACAGGGACAATTGGGTTAGCACAGTTATGCAGGGTCCGCAGAACACGTTTGAAAGTTGAAGAGGGGAGGGGGGGGGGGGGGGGGTTTTGGTATGGATCATGGAAGTGTGAGGGCGCTGGGAGAGGTACTAGAAAAAAATAAGGGGGGCCATGCAGCCCCATCTCTGTGCCTTCTATTAGTGTGGATAGATAGATAGATAGATAGATAGATAGATAGATAGATAGATAGATAGACAGATAACTTTATTTATACACGGTATTTCCATCTGCTAAATTACATATGAACTAACAACCTATCTACCTAACTACAGTTACAAAAAACAATAAAAGCTCAGTGCTGTCCTCGGATGCCATGTCTAAATTACGCTACATTAGTAAAAACTGTGGCGACTCAATTTTGTCTTAAAATCGTTTAAGAAAGAAGCTTGGCGTAATTCAGGGGGTAAGCTATTCCACAACTGTGCTTCGCTATACAAAAAAAACTTCTTTTTAAATAGCCAGTACGGGGTTGTGGACGCACTAATTCGTTTTCTGAATTACTTAAACGGTAGGAATTTCCATTGTCGCGAAAAACAAATTTAATGTTATAAGTAGTCGGATGTCATCTTATGTCAAATTTTATAAATCATAATAGATTTCTTTTCTAGTCTTTGAAGACAGAGTTTGCGCCAAATCACTTAAATCACTGTCATAACTAGCAGACATCAATATGCGCCCGGGCTGCGCGATTTTGAGCCTTTTGAAGTTTTGCAGAAAGGCCCTTATTCCAGTTTCCCCACACCAGAGAGGTGTGTGGGGAGAGGCCAGTTTAGTCAGTTCCTCATTTATTTCATGTTCATTCAAGATTTCGTTGTTAGGAAAATGAGATCCCGAATTCTGATATCATAATTGCATTTTTACACAAAAGGGTACGATGTAAGTCCCCTAATCCTACTTGCCCTCATGTCAATATCACCCCCAAGACTGAGGTTCGTGATCTGGGCGTCATAATTGATAAAAATCTGTCCTTCAGGTCCCAAATAAACAATGTCTGTAAATCTGCGTTTTATGCTCTAAAGACATGTAACATAGTGCAAGATCCGCAAGTATCTTGACAGTCACTCCACTGAACGATTGATCCATGCCTTCCTATCTTCATGTATTGATAATTGTGACAGTCTGTTTTGCGGCTTGCCCGCTGCCGAGATCGCAAAACTACAACGTGTACAGAATGCGGCCGTAAGGCTGGTGACTGGATTTACCCGCTGAACAAAGAATAAAGTTTAAGACCGCTCTCCTTGTCTACAAAGCACTAAATCGCATGTCTTCCAGCTACATAAAAGAACTTATTGTACCGTATACTCCTGCACGTAGACTGAGATCATGAATGCAATAAAGGCCTTCTTAAGATCCCAACATCAAGAACATCCAGTTTGGTGATCGAATGTTCAGTGCTGCAGCCCCAAGATTATTTAACAGTCTTCCTGACAATATAAGACTTAACAACAGTTCCATTGATCATTTTAAAAGAAGTTTAAAAACTTATCTTTTCAAATTAGCTTTTTGATTTCCATATTTGTATATTTTTAGATTTATAAATATTTTTAATTTTTTAACTTTATGTTTTAACCTGTATTTGTAAAAAGCATTGAGACTTGCGTGACATGAGTTTTTAAGAAATAAAGTATTATTACTATTATTATTATTATTATATTATTATTATTATTATTATTATTATTATTATTATTATTATTATTATTATTATTATTATTATTATGACCTTGTGAAATCCCTGTTGAATGTGACACCTGTTTTTCAAGAAGGGTCTTTTGCTGAGGTTTAGAGAAGTACTCTCAGAAGCAAAAAAATATATATATTATGAGCTGCCATGCATACCTGTCATATTAGGTTCTGCAGCTAAAACTGTGAAGTCTCCCTGAAATAACAAAGGAGAAGACAGAAAGTCACATCACTACATCTTAAAACAGCTTAGAATGATAAACATTGTTGTTACTATAAAAATTGATCATGATGATGAATAAACCTATAATAAAATTAAGTGAAGTACCTGATGGGATATATTAAAGCTGAGATTTCCCAAAGATGGCTCTATTGTCTCATTTGCCTATAAAGAAATGATTCAAGTTTAAATATGAAAATATTAAAAGATGACACACGTGTAGCATGGCCCAGTGGTTTGGATGATTTTTAATTAGTCATTTGCATTCAGAGGTTTTGGGTTCAATTATCCCACTCTAACCATGAAACAGACCACATTCAACTCCAACAGACTTTTTAAATACTTTAGGCACAATCAAGTACTGGTAGTTATGTCGGTAAGATTATGCTATTTGTTTGCAAAAAATTAAGAAAGGATCAGTGCAAATCAACCTTACACCAGGGGTTTCAATAGAAGCCGGTTACCGGCGGTATACCACCGCCTGCTTTGCCTCACACTGCAGGCTAGTTTGCCTTGATTTTCACTAAAAATGCTATCCTAAACTTGTCAAACTGCCGCCTTCAATGGGCTATTGAATGGATGGCTATTTCAGAAGTTATTGAAACCCCTGCTTACACTGAAAATAGTTTGAAGCCAGGGAGACAAATCAATAACTAGGAGTAATAATTGATTATGAAGTGTGTTCACGGGAAGAACTTGGAGGTTAGAATCACTTGACAAGCTGAGATCTCATAATTGAGAAAATCACGCATTTGTGTAAAGAACGTCTATCAAAAGTATTAATAATTGACTGAGGCTTGTGGAATGTGGCTGGAAATGAAAAGCTTAGAGTAAAGTGTTGATGACGTCACAAAAACTAAATTAGTTTTTGAAAATATGGAATTTGTTCAAATTTGCTATTACTAAAAGTGTCCCTTGCCAAAACTCAGCATGTCAATGCAAATAGACTATTTAACAGTTCTGTGCTTGGTTACCAGGCATTTGAATAAAAGCGAGGCTGGAGTTAACCTTGCTTTGATACAAGCCTCATTGCTTTTCTTATGTAAATCATGTTGATTTGCAATGCTAATGAGTTTATATTAATTTTAGTATACATAAGAAGAACGGTGAGGTTTGTATCAAAACATGACTGTGATTGTCATTTGTGCATATGGCATATCAAAACTGAGATGTGGATGCACATAATTATAATGTAATTCAAGATGGTGTGGAAAAAAACAACAAAAACTTGCTTAGGCTCTCCCTACATGTTTGTACAGCACCCCCTGGTAACACAGGACACCCAACATTAGAAATTGCATTCTCCTAAGGTCAACCGCAATAACAGGGAGAATGTTGTACTAAAGAAGGACTGATGTTAACAGTTACTGAGGTTTCAACAGAATGAGCAGGAGCCATTTACAGAGTCAACAGGGAGGTTTTATATTGACCTAACTGGTTGAAAGCAATGTGATAACAGTCATGGATCATCTGCCAGCTAAGCTAAGAAGATGGGGAGCAGCAATATCGATGGTAAAAACCGGTCTTTAAAGGGGCTAGGTCACGCAATTTTAGGCAATTTCAGCACTGACCAAATGGTCATAGAATTAACTAAAATATTAAAATAACTGTTCAAAACTATAGAAGAACTCTAACAAAACACAGGGAAGCCAAGAAGAAACATGGATGGACAAAACTGGAGAGGATTGAAATAGATTGAATTTGATTTGAGTAAATTTGAAAAACGTCGGCCCACCTTTTTTCAAATTTATATCAGTTTACATGTATGTCAAAATGTCATTTACAAAGCTGGAAAATCATTCTCAGTTGTTATGTGGCCGTGATTTTGCAAATGAAAGACTCTTGCTCTGCCAATTTGACATTTAGAGCTCATAATTAACAAAATTAAACAAAATTACCTAAAATAGCGTGTCCTAGCCCCTTTAATGAGTGGTATGTGATTGGTTGAACTTCACTTGTATATTAATAATAATAATAATAATAATAACATCTGTCTTTTCACTTGTCTTTTAATAATCAAATGTCAGTAGTTCTGCTTACCAAATAAGGTTTTCCTTTGCTAGTCCTCTTCAGGATAACCTCATTGTAGGGAAGGTTAAAGTGGCCACTTAACACTTTCCTCATCAGCAACCTTCCAATCTGTGAAAATAAAGTTTGAACCCACATAATTTGGTTCTTGAAAACAGGTTTAAACACTTTTACTTGACGTAATCTTATTTTTGAATGTTCCATTTTTTAAAGTTATATTGTAAAAAGCCACATGATCTGTCACCTGAGAGAGAAGAAGAAGTCGAGAGACGTTTGTGTCACTAAATTATTGTTAAAATTCACCATTCTACAATTTAAAGAAGCCTTAAGGTTTGCTATCTTATACATCTTTTATTTAAACATAAGAAAATGACTATTCCACAGGCCATTTTGCTCTAAAATGGAGCAATATGGTTAGAAATCACTGGCCCGGCTAACCGGGCTGTCCCAGTGAACACGATTACACGGAAAAATCTCAGCCCGGTTGAATAGCCGGGATCTCGGCTAACCGGGCTGAGATCTTTCCATGTAATTGCAAACTTGAGTTTTAATGTTTTTCTCAGATGTGCCGGGATCTCGGCTAAACAAGCCAGCCCGCCTAAACGGGACAGCCCAGCTCATGCAATCAGCCCCTAACAAGCATCAAATGGTTGAACCTTTCAGTTAGCTAAATGGTGAAGTCATGCTGATTTGCACATAAAAAATGATCAAAAGTGCACTAAATTCAGTTTTTTATCCCCCAAAAAAGCTCATTTTCATACTCAATCTCATATACATGCACTTCTAAGTGAATCCAAAGGTCTACAGATGATGAAATTTTGTCACCAAGAATTCCATGCACATACATGTACAGCCGTATTAATGCGTGCAGTGATCTGATGTCAAATCAATATTAATTAATTTGTACACAAACAGATGTCATAACAGTAAGCTTTTACTTTCCAGGGCAGATTTTGCATCCTTCTTGTATACAAAGTTCATGATCCTTTCTTTTTCTTCTGGTTGAACACAGGATATTCCAAGGAGCCATTCCTTCAAGAAGAAAATAGGATGAGTATTCAGCCAGAAAACTAGCTTTTAATATTCTCCAAGGAACAAGGATTTCTTCACTTAAACTTCTCAAATTTCGTTGCTTCTTCTCTCTTGCTCTCCTGCTCTTTATCCCATTGTTCATCACTAATATGATTTCCCGCCAGAAAAACGTGGGTCTCCAAATGCAACGCTGCCACGCGATTTATTGCCAAGGAAAATTGCCCAAACACTCCCATCCCCGGAGGCTGTCCTGCCTCCCTACCTCCACCCCAACAGTCTGTACGGGCAGACGGACATACGGGCATACGTGACGTCATAACCAAAATTTATCGCATGGATAGATTTCCAAAAAAATCTTACCCATGGTGCTGTGCTGGCGCGTTTCACGTGCCTGAGCTCCACTATGAAACATACATTTACCTTTGCTTCAATACATTTTACTTTTTAATGTGTCTCATAAGGTATGTGAGAGAAAGATGCTGGCAATCATTTGTCCCATGGCTGAGGAATTGAGAGACATGCCTATTTCTTTGATGATTTCATAAACTACTTTGCATTAGAGCGCTTTTCAATTGAGTGTCGTAAAACCAAAACCAAAGTAATTACTTTGACCAATCAAAAAGGACTGAGACAATCCAGTAAACCAATCAAACCTCGAAGTAATTACACGTAGCCGACACAAAAGGCGGGAAAATGTGCACGCGCGAGCCACAATTGGTTTTGGTTTCACTTCTGATTGGTTGAAAAAGTGGCGCGAAAACTTTGAACCAATCATTGAGCGAGGTAGATGCAAAACCAAAGTAATTAGCTAATTACTTTCGACACTCAATTGAAAACCGCTCTATAGTTTTGAAAGAACTTTGGCAATGTAAATTACTTATTGACGTCATTGAAGGACCAGACCCATACTTTTCACTAGCTCGGCCAGCCAGCTTTGTTACTCTCTCGTACCTCATTATGGCCTATTAAAAGTAGAATCATATATCTAGGGAATCAATGGTAAAATATATGTTAGACATTTCACTCTTGGAAAAGGAGGTTAGATGCACTTTAAAGACTCTGAGAGTGGATTTAGAAGCTTAACTAGATTTAATTTATATTTCCGCTACATATACAAACGTGGGCATGTTTAAACAGTGGGCTGCTTTAATAAGAAATGTTTACTTATGAATTTCGCAGTCACAAACCTGCTTTGTTGGTTTCCAGAAACCAAAGTTAAAAGCCAAACGAATGCCTTCCATACGCGAAAAACGCATTCGTAGCAGAAAAAGCACCAATCGATCTAACACCGTTTGGAAGTTGATATGGTATTTAGTCTACCATGTTGTGAGCTTTCGTGATACGATATACAGCGAAGTAGGAGATTTGTCGTTTGCAGGCAGAGAAGAGAGACGCTGGGAACGAGGTTGAAAGGTTGAAGTCAAAACATCGTCCATACATCTTCTTAGAGCGTGAAGATGGATGGAGAAGGAAAGTTAATGTAGAAAATTGAATGGAACTCTTTAAGCATGGATCGATTTAGCTGGACTTCGTCTTCGAACCTTTGTGTGTTACCGGGCGAATCGGGAGTTCATCAGCAGTCAGGTGTCAGAATCTACGATGGGGACAAAAAGGTTAAGTTGACCGTTATTTTGATCCACATGATTTTAACACAACTAGCCATGCTTTGCTTTACTAGCTCAAGTTTTTCATCTTCAAACTTCTGCAGACAACTTTTGAAAATGGAAACCTTAAACTTACAACACACAGAATAGTCTGGGATGACTTGGATCAACAGGTGAGATGCAGTTGCCTTTGCTGCAGCTGATTTAGAAGCATGACGTTTGAAGGAATAGGTATCGAAAATAGACCAGTCCACGCTCTTGATGGCATCATTGGGTAATCAGGACAACATGGCGGAAAATAGACCTTATTCACGATGGCACCATGTTGGATTGGGCAACCCTAAAACTCGGAATCCGGAATCCGGAATCACAGGTGATTGTTTTACCAATACAGAGAGTAAAAACTATCTCAAACAGTCATAAAAGCTAACGTTAGGCCTAATTAGGCCTAAAAAAAAGTTTTTAGGCCTAAGGTTAGCTTTTATGAATGTTTAGGATAGTGTTTACTCTCTGTATTGGTAAAACAATGACCTGTGATTTCGGACTCCGGATCCCGGATTCTGGGTTTTAGGGTTTCCCTGTTGGATTTGTTATTATCATGCAAATTAAGCTACACACTTTTGAGGGGGCAAACAACACAAGTTCGAGAGGTTGTAACGAACATCTTAGCCACAAAGATGATTAGTTTCACATTCATTGAATGTTTATCACCTAAGTACATGTAGTAAAATAGAAAGATTACACAAGTTACTTCGATGTTTTTTTAGTGAAAAATAAGCAGATAACGAAGTAGAAAGTCAAAATGCCAAATTATTATAAAAGGTACTCAATTCTGAATTCTAAAATGTACTTTTGGCAATGCTATTTCAATATTTCGACGAGCCGATTTTCCGCTAGTTTGCCATAACACATGGCTAATTTGAAAACCAACATGGCGGCTATGAATAAGGCCTATTGACCTTTTTCGAGTTATGTGCTTAGCTACCTAGCCTTTAAATGAAAGTGAGGCTGGAGTTGACTTTGTTTTGATACAAACCTGACGGCTTTTCTTATGTAAATAGGAACTCGTTAGCATTACAAGAACATGATTTACATAAGAAAAGCAACGAAGTTTATATCAAAGCAAGGTCAACTCCAGCCTAGCTATTATTCAAAGACCTGGTAACTGAGTACAGGCCCCAGTTCAAACGATGGATAGCGCTATCCACAGGATAAATCACTATTCAGTGGATAAACACTAGCAAAATCAATTGAGGAGGGTTATGAACTTGTGGTGTTTTCTCGTTGATGGTTGAAAAGGCTAATGGAGGGTCTGCTCTGGCTCATAAAGTTTGCCTGTGCAGAAGTGGACAGTGGATGGCTGTCAGGTGCATGCCAGGTTTGATTTCAGCATCATAGGATTGTGGTCCTGGCATAATTAATTTTAATTATTTTCTCCTCATCAGCAGTGCCCTCCTTTTGGAGTCATTTGGATTTAACTGGACTCAGTATTTTATCTTTGGAGTGTTTCTGTCGGATAAAATAATAATGAAAGTCATTGCTGAATTTAATATTTAATATTTTACTAATTTGTTGATTAATTTTGTCAGGACAGAGCGATCTCATTGACTTTGTCTCTTGTGAGGAAAATTGGTGAACAATCTGCTGGGTTCATGAGCAGGTTTGTAATTTAAATATTTGTGATTATCTAACCTTTACCCTTACCTTACTGGTGGAAATGCATGTGGGTACATTGTAGCAAAGGCTTCGACTTAAACAATAAAAGGACACTTCGTTCTGGATGTCAAAATTGTGC
>NC_090872.1:23913098-23950598 GCF_036669935.1 Montipora foliosa
TTTTAAAAGTCATTTGAGAATTTTTATTGCAGAAAAATTAATTGTAAGGCATTCAGCTAATACCGGTACTTCTCTCCTAAAATTCCACCATTGAAATACAATGTACGTGGTAACTTTTTTATTGACCAGTGATTACATTGAAGATAATTTCAAACAAACAAGACTACGATAGTCTGCCATTCGTTTACCTAACTTTGAAAATTATTTTCTGTTGATTTCAGGCTTTTAAAGATTTGGATGCTCTCATGGAAAAGGTGAAACATTTATTTCTGATTTGAACTCTGTGGAGTAAACTACATTGTAAACATCACAATTCAAAGTCAGTGCAACTTATATGCAGTTGTAAAGTGGTGACACCTGAAAACCCCCATGAATATTTTCAACTTCTAAAGTAATGCCTTTCTGTGGAAGATTGTACTTGACTTTTAAGACTTTGCACGACTTACATTACAATGCTTGCAAATAAGTGCTGATAGAGAGCTATTTTAGGATTGCAAATACACATGTTGATCAGGTGATTGTAAGCCATGATAGGACTTTGTTGGTTGGAAACCTTGTGGCAAACATCAAACTACTTCTCTGAAGTATCGGAACACGGAATAGCTAAAGGACAGACTTCCCTGCGAAATTCTCAACTATGATTATTCCTTGTCTAAATCATTGCTGCTTGAGGGGTGCATGGTCTAGTGGTAAGAGCATGAGATTTTTCTGGCCTCTGGCTGTACACGTATTTGTATTTGTTGATTCCGAATTCAACTTCTTCACACCTTGTGAGTAGGCAGCAAGTCCCCTTTTTCTGGTTAGGCTTCTTAACCCATTTACATGTACACCTCAAACGTCCTAGGACGCCCCCACTTGACAAGTAAAATCATCTGGCGTTAGACAGAAACGTTAACCTTCCTTGTACTTTTACATAATATGCATTGCTGGGATATTGACATCTTAAATTCCCATGATCTAACCCGCAGGTGGTGGGTTCAGTTCCTCCCTGGTCAGAGTTTTTCTTTGTCCTTGTGTGGGCCCAATTCCATTAGTAGGGCTAACGCTCACATGGTTTACATGGGTAGAAATAGCACTTCAAATCTGATAGTTAATTACCGTAAAATTCCGAAAATACGCCACTCTGTTTGTAAGCCCCTCCAAATATACACCCCCCAAAGCGGCAACGCAAACAACCCTCCGTTAAATCGCCCCTCCAAATATAAGCCCTTCCAAAAATAAGCCCCTCGAAAAGGGCCTTTGAAAAAAATAAGCCCCGGGGCTTATTTTCGGAATTTTACGGTATGTTAAAATCTGTTGAGTCTCAATCCCAGGCGTCAATGGGTTAATTAATATGCAGTGCTTTACAAGCTGTAAGTGTTAAATACTACCATCTATAAATAAAGGTTCTCTCGCTTACCTTTTAGTTTACTTTTGTTATAAAATTTCGACAGGCAAAGGAAATGGTTGCTATCGCAGATAAAGTAGCTTCCAAGCTTGAGGAAAAGAAAGGGGCAATTACTGAGGATGAGGTAGCAAAGCTTCTAACCTTACAAAGCCTTTATGGAACCAAGCAGTGGATTCATTCCAGGCTAAAGCCTGGTTTACGTATGCAGTGTAAATGCAAGTGCAAGGGCTGAGGCACAAAATTAATGCAAGCGACATTCTCACACGGAACAAAAACACAAAGAGCAATCCTCAGGCACAATGAGAGTCAGTTTTAAAATGACATACAAGGCTGACATCATCTTGGTTTTAACCAAGGTGGTATGGAGCTGTATTGCTACCTTTCGTTTGCAGTTTCTTTTACATTGCCTTGGTTTACACACGAGCACTGAAATGCAAGTGTCAGAGAAAAAAAATTCAAGTGAAGCTATGATCCTCGCAGTTATGAACGCCGGAGCTTCACAGGGTTTGAACCCGGTACGGCGCCCTAACCAACTTCAGGAGGTAGGAGCTGGGAGCTGATCATTTGTGGCTTCAAATGTTCCCGCGGTGAATCATCAACGAACGAAGTGATACATGAAATGAATCATATATTGAACTGTGGATATGAAATCAAGTAAAGCTATGATCCTCGTAGTTAATGTTGAACGCAATTTTAGCAATTGCGTAGAGAAGCCTGAAAAATTGAGTACTTCAACGGGTTCAAACCCTGTTGAGGTCCTACATTTTTAAGGCTTCTCAACGCAATTGCTAAAATTGCGTCCATAACCGGGAGGATCATAGCTTCTCTTGATTTCATATCCGCAGTTCAATACATGATTCGTTTCATATATCACTTCGTTCATTGCGCTTGCATATGAATTTGCGTCTACATCACAGTGTAAACTACCCTGCGAGCAGTTGGTTTCTCCTACGCTTCCCGAGAGAGAAACCACTGCGAGCAACCGTTAGTTTCTTTGAGTGAGCCGCAGTCCAGCGCCAAGGACGAATAAATTAAATTTGAACCGGTAAAACGAGTTAGTAAACTTGTTTTGGCGCTTGCGCGGGAGTTCAGCTACGTAACTGCTGCGTTTGGGCGAGCCTGCTGTGTAGTGATTTCCCTCGAAAGAAAACGAAGTGATGTCAAATACATCACGTGGGGTGTGACGTACTTCGCACATGCTCGATGGAGAATCAAACGGTTGCTCGCAGTGGTTTATCTCTTGGACAAGTGTAGGAGAAACCGACTGCTCGCAGGGTAAGTGTAAACAAAATGTTACGTTCCGAATAGTAACATTTTGTCTCATTTTGTGTTTCAGACAGTTATGTTCAAATCCTACCTTCTGAGTATGGGAATAGCAAATCCAGTGACAAGGTATAGGATCCTTGATACTTGGAATTCTAGGAAAGCATTTACATTCTCCTGCTTGCACTTCAGTTTTTTTAATAACACTGCTGCTAGAGCCTTTTATCACAAATTATGATTGTTCCTTGTTTCGTATCGCAGAGAGACGCATGGAAGTGGTGCTAGCTATCACAAAGAACTTGCAAAAGAGCTTGGTAATTTTTTGGACAAGATCATCAAGGTATTACTCTGTCCTACGTTCATGCAAGTGCAATCAGATCAGATTTTAGCTTTTGGTCTTACCAGGCTGGTGTAGCAGTCCCTTTGTATTACACCATCTTATTTTTCGTCATCAGTGAACTGGGTTCATATCTGTTTCTGACACTCACGGTTTTTTATCTGGGTATTCTGGTTTTTCTCCCTGATTACATCTGGCTAGGCGTAGGACATCATGAGATCATACATGGGCAGTATAGCGGTGTTTCTCGTTACGTCAGCCATTCTTCTTGATATGCCAACCAGAAGCTATATAATTGGCTGTTGAAGCATTGACTTCTTTTGTTCCCTGGTTGGCAAATTTCAATATCAAAAGATATGTGACGTCAATGTTCGTAAACAAGAAATATCGCTATACCAGCTTAGATGCTACTCCCAAGTGAGTCTCCGAATGGAAGTGGGTCGATTGTTGCAACCAATCAATAATCATTGGGTTTTTTTTTCGAATGTGACCCTTTTCAAGGATGAAGGAGGCATGATGACCATGAGCGATGTATATTGCAGGTTCAACAGAGCCAGAGGAATGGAGGTTTGTTCATTTTGATCCCCTATTATAGCAGCAGAGTAGAATGTATGTCCATAACAAACGTTATTATATCTCTCAGATAGTACGCGCGCTGTAATTGGCTAAATTAGCGGGCCGTATTCTACAGTACGGCCCGCTGTACAGCCCGCTAAATTTAAAATTTCGACAAAACATCATCTAGCAAGTTTTTCATGTCATTTCTGTTGCATAAACTTGTACTGAAAACTGTTTGAATCTTGCAAGCAACTATTTCAAACTTAACAGCCAAGAAGATTTAGTTTTTGGAATTTTGGCACGGCGTTCGTTGTGGCAGTTGAAGCTTCCGCTTCACTTTGACTAGTTTCCTTGCCCGCGCGCCGGTTAACCTCAGAGATATAATAAATATCTTACTGACCTCGTTTTCTCGGTCCGCGCTGTAAGTTACGGATCCTCGTTTTTTCCCGTTGATTTATGGCCCAAGCGCGAATCAACGGGAAAAAACTCGGTCCGTAACTTACAGTACGGACCTCGAACTCGGTTAGTAAGAGGTATTTATCACACAGACCGTACGGCCCCGCGCGCGCTTTTATTGTAAACTATTGGAAAAAATCCATGTGTGAGGGCCGTATAAATTAGCGCGAGGAGGGCCAGAAAAAGCCGTACGGCCACGTTAGGAGCACGTGCATCATCATCATCATCATAAGCTTTATTGAGACACGGTATCAAGTCATATATACAAGTAAAATATGCTCTTCCATCGAGCCGTGTATTTACAATTTAATCTTATAACACTAAAGTAAAACGGCCGGATAAAACTAGGATGTGTTTATTTGCGGTTATACTATCATTACAGGTAAAATTAAAAAAAAAAAAAGTTGTGCTAGCAGGGATGTTTTAAAGGAAGTGAGGGTGGCTTGATTTCTTGCTTGAATGGGAAGGCTGTTCCACAGTGTACTGCTCTGTGTGGTGCGATTTTCGAGGATTTCGTCGCTTCTAAACAAACATCCAATTTATTTACAGCCGGAAAAGCAAATACAAGCAACATATTAGATAATTTTTCTGTGCAAACTGTTTTGTCCGAACTTCATATTCTGGGTGCTCATGAATAGCGTAAAGAGCCCATACACTACCCACCCCACCCCCACCCCCCCCCCCCCCCCCATAAAAGCTTAATCATTGTTTACAGTTTCTCCGTTTCAATTTTTTTTTCGGGGGGGGAAGGGGGTAAACAAGGTGTATTATAGGATTTGAGAAATTAGAGAATGTGATGAAATGCTTACTGACGGAATGGGAGGTCCGGTTATGGAGCACGGACCTCGTACGCCATGACCTCGGGCCAAACATATTCCCGTGCGGCCCGCCCACTCAGGCAATAAGTACATCGTAATTTCGTGGATCTTTGCAAAACGTTGTATGCCATCTTCCACAAAAAAGAGATGACTTTATTATCGTCTTCTTGTCCTGATGGTAATATTGTCTTTTTTATCACCACATTTCCTTCAATAAACCACTGTTACTTTTCTGCAGCTAGTTTCTCCTGACGACTTGATCAATGCAGCAAACATGTTTGCATCAGCCAGCGTGCCATTGAGGTAAGTGCAAGTGTGACACAGAGGCTTAGCTTCCTTCAGGCCATTTTAATAGGTACGGAATCACATTTGTCTATCCAAAAATCAGGAAGGCAGCCTTTTTCCAAACTACTTGTAGAGAGGAACTTTGATTTAACAGAATGACGCAGCGTGTAAACGCTGCCTGAAAGATTCACATTTGTATGTTTCTGCTGTCGACAAAACCTCAAACCTCGTCGTTATGAAGAGTACCACCAAAATGTTACTCGTTCGTGTTTGAGATATTTGACTTTTAATTAAACTAGTAAGGATTATACTCGTATTTAGTTTGGTTCATTTTCAGTTGTGGGGTGTAACAAAACAGTTAATGACTGGTCCCACGGAAACAGTGAGTTATGTTTCCCCTCGACCCTCAATGTTGAGGGTCTCGGGGAAACAAAACTCACTGTTCCCCTAGGGACCAGTCATTAAGTGCTTATTGTTATATAACTAGCCTTTCACTCAACAAAACGAGCACTGTGATTGGTTAGTTCTTGGTCACGTGCCCCTGATCAAATTCAAATGTATCCCGATCGGGATACAATTCCACAGTTGTTGCCCGCTCCGGATGTTTTGCTGCGATTGTTGACGGAAAAGTCTAAATATACAACAAAGCACTTACTGTCTGGTCCCTTGGGAAACTAGTTAGTTTTGTTTTCTCTCGAGTCCTGATGTTTCCCTCGACTTCGTCTCGGGAAACATCAGGACTCTCGGGAAAACAAAACTAACTGTTTTCCTCGGGACCATACATTAAAGGTGCGTTCGATTGACCCTATTCCGGAATAAGAATACGTGGAGTATTTAAAACGGTATGTCTCGCGTTTTGAGCAAAAAGGATGATAAGGATATGTTTAAAATAGCAATTTAGCAGGTGCCTGTCAATTTTAATGTGAATCTCCGTAAAAACGAAGGATTTCTAACTTCTATTCCATGTATTTCCTATTCCGTAATACGGTCAATCGAACGCACCCTAAGTGTATAATATTAGGGACTTAAATGTCTGAGACGGCGACGAAGACGTCACCTCAAAATAAAACTTTGCAATATCCCAAGGCTTCTGCGATTATACCATCTCGTTCACGTCGTACAATGTGGACGAAGTATCCTAAATATTAAATGGTACTAGCGGTTTCAGAGTGAAAAGAGAGAAGGAAAGCTTCACATTTGTGTGCTGGCGTTGTCGTCAAAACCTCAAATTTGGTGATTTCACGTCGTTTTTTTGACGAGTATCGCAAACATATGAGCTAAAATGCGTGCCGCACGTGCATCACGATCTTTTGTCCTCTTTTAACCAACGATATTAGGAAGCTAAGGACGTTGCCTATTATTGTTATTGCGCATACGTTATGCGCATCTCAAGATACTCGGGTTGCCCATCGGTGATACTTACTAATTCAGGGATATTTTTGCGCAGTTTAAAACTATCCGGAGAAAGTAGATCTTAGTAGATCTAAGTACTCTTGGTATCGTAAAAGAAAATTAGGGTTTAACCATGCATTTTCGAGAGATAATTAAGTTTCAATTTGAGAAAGAACGACATACATTGTTTTGTAATTTAAAGCTTTTACAAATATTATTCTTGAATTATCTTTGAAAAATGCGTGGTTACCCCCAATTTTCCTTTTGGATTTCAATGACGCTTGTTAAGATCTACATTTCATGCATAATCATAAACCGGGGGAAAAATACCTTTGAATTAGTAGGCACCGTCCTTAAGCAACGACAAGAGCGACGGCAATGAGAACGTCACGAATTTGCATATTCAGTGGGCAAAAACATATAGCTTTGCACGCCCTGCACGTGCGTTTTTCACTTTTGTCCATTTCTTTGCCGTCGTCAGCAAAACAACAGCGTGAAATAGCCAAATTTGAGGTTTTATGAAGAACGTCAGGACTTAGGGATAAATTTTCAGCTTCTCTCCTAAATTAAGTGCCGTTCCGACGAGTACCATTTTTGAGATAACTACCTCACCCTTGGCATTAAAAAGGTTGAAATAACGCGAAGTTATATTTTGAGATGGCGTTGCCGTTGCCGGCCGCTGTCGTTTTGTGAATTTGCTATCATAGTTTTTAGCCATGCACGGATACCCGTAGGCTCGACTTCCATGCAGCCGTTTTTGGAGTCCGGTATCATGAGGGCAAGGAATTCGGGCTCCCAAAGCGGCTGGAAATCGAGCCTACGATGACAGTGAATTGAAGTTGCTGATAATCTTGTGACCCTCAGTGCGCACCTTAATATCCCCCCACTCCCGTCAATGCTCCGTTTAACGGTCGGGTATTCAAAGCTACAGCTACACGGATCAGAGAAAAATCGAAACAGACGTTGATCGAATGAGACGGGGATCGAACTGTCGACCTCTAGCTGAGAAGGCCGCGCACTAACCGAGTGAGGTACGCCTGACATGAAAGGTTTTCTTATCAAGAGTTTATAGTTGTTTCAAATTCGTTCATTTGGTTCATTTGACCAACCATCGTTTGAAAAACCAGAAGAAAGTTTCAGAATACAATTTACAACCTGTTCTCAGCTGATCCCACTTCGACTAATATCGAAATTAACGTGCTGTTAGGGAAGACACACGTAAGCTCCTGCAAGGAGGTCCAAATAGAGATAAACTAAGAATAAAGCCAGGATCCGAGCCAGGATTCGAGCCAGTATCCGAGCTAGGATCTGAGCCAGGATCCGAGCCAGGATTCGAGACCTAACCGAGACCTAACCTAACCTAACCTAACCGAGACCTGTCCTAACCCTAACTAGACCTAACTAGACTAGAACCAACCTAAATAGAGCTAACCTAACCGATTCGAGACCTAACCTAACCGAGAAATTCGAGAATAAATAGCGGAGAAAGCTTATGTTAGCTCGAATCCTGGCTGGAATCGTGGCTCGGATCCTAGCTCGAATCCTGGCTCGAAGTTTAGGTATCCTCGTCCAAATACTGATGCCAAGAATTGATATCACTTGGATTTTTAGGCTACGAGCGTTTGAAAGCGGTGTCCTGGTTATTCAAGCCTTGTCGCATAGCGATGAACAAGTCATTCAGATTACCAAACAAACTGTAAGCATAAGTTCTTCTTTTTTACATTGTTAATGTTCCACTCCCCGTAAGGGCTTTTTAGAGGCAATGTAACATAATCAACGAAAACGACAGAACAGAACAACAACTGTTAAGAATCTCAACTAGCCATAGGCAAACCAGTTGGCTATTTACAAGTGCAGCCGAGAAGTTGAACCAGGGCAAACACACTTTCAAAATGTGAAGGAAAAAAGGAAGCGATATTTTGATCATGGTAGGACTTTAAGTTGCCCTCTCAGCTGTGATAAATACGAAGTTTTAGATCTACGACGCGACGGTAACGAAAACATCATTAAAATTGCAAGTTCAGGTTTATTAATCTTTTCGTCATTATGTCGGTTTGTCTAACTTTTAAAAACTAGCGCAAGTGTACAGGAACTGAATTAGGAGGTGCGGTGTTGAAGCTGAGACAGAAAATTCAAATTCGCTGCCTTGTGTTCACGTTCTCCGTAAAACTTGAGAATTGGTCATTTCACGTCGCAGATTTGCCGAAAACGTGAAAGAAATGTACAAAAACGTAAAATGCACGTGCGGAGCGTGCAAAGCTATTGTTTTGCTCGTTAAATATCCAAATTTGTGACGTTGTCGTTGCCGTCGCGTCGTAGATCTTAAACTCCCTAATAGGGAGCTTACGCAAGTACGACGACGATGCCAACGAGAACGTCGTCTAAATTATTAGTTCCCGTTATTGCAATAACTTCGTTATTATCCCAGGTCATTCGGAATGGAAAGTATGTATCAATATTGCAGGAATAAAATTTGCATGAATTGTGTGGTTGTTTGGGGAGAAATTATAAATGTTTCGTCATGTTCTCACGTCCTCTACACAACCTGAAATTTGGTCAATTCACGTCGTTGCTAGGACGAGGACGGCAAAGAAATGTACCAAAATGAAAAACGCACGTGTAGGGCGTGCATAACTTTTGTTTTTTCTCATTAGAGCTTAAAGTCGTCACAATCAGCAGTTTAAAATATAGGAATGAACTATACTATACCACTAGCAACTAAAGGTACAATATCCATTTTGTCTTTCCAGCTTGATGAGAAACATTCCGTAACCGCAGAGGAATTGGCGCACTTGGCGAATATTTCCGTTATGTTAGCCAAAGAAAGGTACTTAAGAACTATTTACTATTAAAGCCGTCCTCGGTTTGGGCTTTAATCGTATCTTGTTTCCCGAGAAATGGTTTCAGTGTTTATACACAATCTGCAGCAAAAGTCTCAACAGGTATATTTGAAGTAAAATGTAGTTACAGATTCGTTGAGGTTTAATTTTGTCGTGCGTTTAGATTGATATAAAGTTCAAAAAGTGACTGGGTTTTGTGGAAGTTAGTCATGGTGCGGGCGTCCTCCAAATTCCGCTCGCGTGTATTTTTCCCGTTCCTGACTCGCTCGCCGAAAATAGAGACTCGCGGTCCAGTGAAATGATGGGTCTAACCGGGTTCGATGGGATTACTGTTACGATTTTTTGCCCTGTAGTCTTAACTGAACTGGAAAATCAAGGTAACTTATTAAAGAAGGCCTACTCAATCAGCCAATCAAAGCGCGCGTCACTTAAAAGCAACATGATTGATCTCCTCACCAAATTAACGATTATCGTTACTTCCTAATTTGCTTTGAATTGACTATTATCATTAATTTAGGACACTGTGCCCCACGACTTGTGGTAGCAGAGAAAATAAGGAAAATAAAATTCATATTCGTGGATTGGAGTTTCAACTCTAGATAGTAACCCTGCAAAAGTTTCGGCATATCCTATCAGGTGTAATATCAGCTAAGAAAATGTAAGTTGAAAAATGAAAAATTTACAGACGTTTGTATGATTGCGGGTATGGCGTATATCCCCAGTCATACAAACGTCTGTAAATTTGGTCAAATTTCAACTTATATTTTCTCAGCTGATAGAGCGGTTTTCAAATGTGTCGAAAGTAATTAGTGAATTGCTGTGGTTTTGCATTACTTCACTCAGTGATTGGTTCAAAGTTCTCGCGCCACTTTTTCAACCAATCAGAAGTGAAACCAAAGCCAGTCGTGGCTCGCGCGTGCACATTTTTCCGCGCGTTGTGTCGGCTCCGGGTGATTGGTTTACTGGATTGTCTCCGTCAATTTTGATTGGCCAAAGTAATTACTTACGTTTTGGTTTTGGTTTTACGACACTCGATTGAAACTTGCTCTATAACACCTAATACGCTGAAACTTTGCAGGGTTACTGAAGTAAAGGTGCTCTATTTCTGGTATCAGTTTTTCATTCAGTTCAGTATTAACTCATTCAAATCCGTTGCCGCCATTTTGGAGAAGGGTCTGTTAGGAGCATTTCTGGGCATATCTCACCCTGCGAGCACAGCCTCCTTTTGTCTTTTTCTTTAATGAGAAGGAGAAAAGGGGGCTCTCCCCGAATCGCGTCAACTCTTTGAAGCCGCCGCAGCCCGAGCCTCTGGACTAGTCAAACCGGTTTTTCCAGTGCAAGCGTCCGTTTAGTGACAAAACCGATGGTTATAATTGAGCCCGCTGTACCATGAAAAACCAAGATGGCGGCGAGATCTGGCATATTAGGCTTGGGTTCGAGACTGTATCCTGGCAACATGCAGCGCATATTCAATAAAGATCTTACTCGATTCATGCGGAGCCTTTCTCGAGAACGCCAAAATCGAGCAAGCAAAAGAAAGGCTCTGCTAGCAAGGTGGGCATATCTGAGTGTGACAAGTGAAATCGGCATGGGCTACAGGTAATGGTCACGTCCCCTGAAATAACTATTTCATTTTTTAAACTACAACAGGCTCTTGGTTACAGAACAAGCTGGCAAGGCATGTCGGGACGACAGCGTCGAGGGATTGCGGTTTTACCCAAACTTATTTCTTGAAAGAACGGATTAAAGACGGCAAGGCCGGGAAGGAATGACGCAAGCTCCCACTGACTGTTGTCGGAGGATATTCACGATTCCCAGTTACAATTGATTCCACAAAGAGAAAATGAATAAAACGCTAAAAAATTCGGACACGATTAAGTAGGATATGGAACTACTGGCGGATACCGCAGCAGGCAAGCATGGATTCTCTTGCGCATTTCCTCTCAAATGCTTGCTCTAAGTCGAGTTTAATACGAGGCAGTTTTGTGACAGCTTCTTGAACAACAATTAATAAAGACTCTTTCAAAGGTGTAAAATTCATATTTTATTGATTTTAGCAGAAGAGAACTGTTTGTTCTTCATCTTCATTGCGTCGCTTGCTTTGCAAGTTATTGTTAAAGATTCTATTAAGGTCGATGAAGCTGTCGTGAAAAAAATGACATTCATCTCTGATACGTGGTACAAACTTGTCTCCAGTTTATTTTTATTTCTCCAGCTGTTTCATTTGCCACAGTCCATCGTTTAAGAAATGAATGACCTCAACACCAATGCCTTTGTTGGTTTCTCGGCTGTGAGAAAGGAAAGATAAAATATAATTACTCATCTAGTAATTTGATTTAATTTTTGGTCTCCTCGATTAGTAGAGCACTTGTGTTCAAACAGATAAACTTGTGACTTTAATGAAGTTATTAATAGGAAGCTTAAGCACGCGACGTTTTTCAGTGAGACGCGGACGCCAACCGGAAGTAGCTGTTTTCCCTTTTGACTTGTCTTGACAGTACCACATTTATATTGTTAATAGCATTTTCTACAGTTGATAAAAAGATATTATTGCAAAGCATTATGGGATTGAAATGGAGACAAACATCACTAAAATGTCGTTGTCTTTGTCCACATATTAATCCCACAATGCTTTGGGCGCTAGATCGTGACGTCAATTGAAAAGAGTGCTTTTAAATTTAGGGTGCGTTCGATGGACCGTATTCCGGAATGGGAATACATGGAATAGAAGTTTAAAATCCTTCGGTTTTACGGAGATTCACATGAAAATTGTCAAGCACCTGCTAAAATGCTATTTTGAACATATCTTTGTTAGCCTTGTTGCTTCAAAACGCGTATTCTTATTCCGGAATACGATAAGCTTAAAAATCTGGGCCCAGTTGTTCAAAAGGTGAATAACGCTATTTATTTGCCGCATGGCTCGGTTTTCTTTGTTCTCGCAAGGGATTATATTGAGTTGTTCCCCTGCAGTTATTCCCCTCAAAACATCCACAGTGCAAATTACAACACGAGGCAAACTACACATTCAACTCGGACCATGACAATTTTGTTTCGCAATTTTTCACGCACATGGATGTAATTTAAGTCCCTAGAGACTACATTTGTTTCTTTACAAATCTTGATCAAGCTGTTATGCGGACATCTCAAACAGTGCATTTTCTAGGAAACCTCACCAATGTGTAAAAGAAGCATTTTATCGGCCTTTCACTAGGGAATATCAGATTTATTCACCTCTGGTTCCGCCCTCGGGCTGCGCCCTCGGGAGGAACCAGAGGTGAATAAATCTGATATCCCCTCGTTTCAGGCCGATAACTCTTACTCACCCGATTAAATCACTATCCAGTGGATAGTGATTTATCTGGCGGATAGCGCTATCCATCGTTTGAACAACTGGGACTGGGAGACACTTGTGTCCAGGCATTCGATACGTACACTTCCGGTTGCCGTCTGTGGCTCGAAAACGTCTTGTCCTCGTTAAGCTCCTTAATTAGTATCATCATCGGCGTTAGAGCGGTTTTCAATTGAGTGTCGAAAGTAATTAGCGAATTGCTTTGGTTTTGCATTTACTTCACTCAGTGATTGGTTCAAAGTTCTCGCGCCATTTTTTCAACCAATCAAAAGTGAAACCAAAACCAATTGTGGCTCGCGCGTGCACATTTCCCCGCGCTTTGTGTCGGCTACGTGTAATTACTTCGAGTTTTGATTGGTTTACTGGATTGTCTCCGTCCTTCTTGATTGGCCAAAGTAATTACTTTGGTTTTGGTTTTACGACACTCCTTTGAAAACCGCTCTATCACAATAATAATTTTTCACAAGCTGATATAATGTGTTGTTATCCTATGAGCGCCGCCAATAACCCTTAGGAGTTCATTTCAATGTCAAGCACTTTCCTCGAGATTGCAGCCAGATTGCCATTGGTAGGAATAATGTTCCGACGCCTAAAACCACGGTCACCGATCCACTTTTACCTTCTCAGTCGACACTGTCCTAACTGACAAGCTATTATGTCTATATAATAAACAGTTCTCCACTAACACTGGGTTTAAAAGTGGTAAGCTTGACGGATCTGGGGCCTGTTTCTCGAAAGTTCCGAGCACTTTGCAAAATTGGCGAGTGGCGTGCGGTTGACGAAAACGACAGAGAGGACGGAAGAGATAAAATTGCTTTCGATTTTTCAAGCCAAAGCGCAAGAGAAGAACGAATGAGATTCTTGATTCTTGATGTAAGCTTCTCTACAATAACACACTACCTTTATACCCGAGAACATACGAGGGGGCAAGTTGGAACAACAGAATTGCTCCGAGGCGAAAAACCGTTTTATAGGAGCCTTGGAAAGCCAGCTCAAACGACCAGAGTCACCTACGAGTTTTACTAATGTGCGAGCCAGCGAGCCATGCGAGTCACACAGTTATTGAAAGCTAACCGTTTTAAAATGGGTGCTTAGACTTAATAACTGTTTATCAGTGCTATTTAAAATGGGTGCTTAGACTTAACTGCGAAATTCGCATGGCTCTCTGGCTTGCACATTAGGCAGACCCACAGTCACCAGCCAACACGCACATCGACGTGAGCACCAAAGGCAGACACTCACAGTCACTCAACAGTCTCAAAAGACCGATGCCAAAGGTAACCAGTGGTACACGATCAATGAAAAGCTGCAGTTAGTTGTCAGTGTACTGAAGCACCTTGCTGCTGAACAACAAGTGGATATTTCAAGAAATACGATAACCCATGATTTGTCAATGATGTTTGTTGACCAGTGTTACGGAAGGTCGTGGGAAGTGAAGTTTCCTACGAACTTCCCTGAAGATGGAGCGACCCTGACCCACAGTGCGAAGCACAGACGGTCGTGAACATACCTCGAATGATATCAAACAACCTAGTAATGATCTACTCAAGGCAATGGATAGAATTGCGCGCCTAATCAACGAGAGCGGACCGATATCTTGAGTCACTATTTACGAAGTAACCGGCATTAGTAAGCTCGTGAACGTGAAACAGAACAAGACTGACTTAAATCAAGTTAACTTCTTTCGTTTCACGTATGATCAACCCATGGTTATTTTGATGGCTTTGAACCTTTCTTTTTGTGTAAAAAGGAACTTTATTTAAGTGTCTAGTCGCTCTAGCGCTCCAGGAGCACTAATTGGGGACACTGTAAAATGAAATTAACAATTAAGACAAATCAAGTCAAATGTTGGTTTTTGAGGAGAGGGGAAACCGGAGTACCCGAAGTAAACCTCTCGGTGCAGAGTACAGAACCAACAAACTCAATCCACATATGACGCCGAGTCTGGGAATCGAACCCGGCCACATTGGTGGGAGGCGAGTGCTCTCACCACTGCGCCATCCCGGCCATGTAATCTATACGACAAAATTTGCTAATTTTCCATTTTTCGCAAATTGTGAACTAAGCGTTGGCAACACGGTTTGTTGGTGACTCAAACAGTTACCCTAGCAAAATGAGGGGTTTTCCATCGCATCAATTCACGCAATTTAAATTCTGAAGGAATTTCATTCATCGCATGGTGAGCAGCTGTGAGCTAAAATTTTTAGAAGCCACAAGTCGTCACCCAAGCTTTAGTTTGCATTGTAATAGAAAATTGGAGAAAAAATTCTTTGCGTTTACGCCAAACCTTGGGCTAGAATTTATTCTTTGCACAAATTTAAATTATAATAATGAGTTCAACTGTTTGCTTTCAGCTCATTTCTGGCCTATAAACCAAAGTTATCGAGCAAGTACTGCAGAGGAAGACGTTAAGTTGAATAAAACGATTATTGCGGCATGCAACGTCTGGAAATCGAAGGTTATTAATTTCTCTTTCCCACTTATAAGATATATCTCCACTTGTTATAATTATTTTCAACAGAATATCGCGCTTTATTTAGCTCTTATTAACCGAGCTTAGTCAGTCTGTATGGGAGAATCTTGACCGAGGTCGTGAGTACAGACCTCACTGCGTTCGGTCTGCACACACGACCGAGGTCAAGATTCTCCCATACAGACTGACTAAGCTCGGTTAATAAGATGTTTATTATATGGCAAACAAGAACAATTTAATTCGTTAAATGTAACTGGTCTGTACTAACTGACATTTTGATTGCGAACGGCGATGAGTGGCGATGAGCTGAACTTAATTCTGTCAAAGTTTGCTCGTCATCCTCTCTTTTGTCATCATGCTGTTTACCCTGCGAGCAGAGGCCCTTCGATCTTCCTAGATAAGTCGGGAAGAGGAAGGAACCTCTGCCAGCCGCCTCGACATTTCGTGTTGAGCATGCGTTAAAAATTCAAACGTAACGTATTCGGGAGTCAGTCACGCCTGACTAGTAACCGCAAAACCACAAAACCAAAACAAACAGTAACGGATATTTTCGAACAACTCTGGCAAACACACGACAACCAAGGAATCATTTCCTCAAGATAGTTCAAGTTTTTAAATTGCCATTTTAATTTTTACTGAAAAAATTAATAGGTTTCTCAATTCTGGTAAACTAGCTTCTGTAACCGACATACGGAAAAATTCTCATGGGAATTTAGACAGTTTAAAAATTGTCACGCTGTTGTAAATTTAAAAAATATCGATGACGCGTGGCGATTGATCATGCGCACAAATAAAAAAAACAGGTTTGGCAAGTTGAAACTGGACTGACTCATCCATTTCTTTGGATGAGCGGCAAATCAAAGAAAGTCGAGGCGGCTGGCAGAGGTTCCTTCCTCTTCCCGACTTATCTAGGAAGATCGAAGGGCCTCTGCTCGCAGGGTACATGCTGTTTGGCACTTCCATAAATAAATATTGCTAGAAGAAAATACTCAATATTTTTGCATTTTAGTTTGCATCTTTTCACCGCAAAACATTACCGGTCTAGATGCCGGTCTAGATCAAAAAATCTAGACCGCGGTCAATATCGATTTTAGCCAATCAAATTCGTAAATTTTGTAGTTCCCAGTCCTCGTTAGACAGAGCCATATAATAATGGTCAATAATAAATGCATATAAACTTACTCGCGTATTTCGAATAATGTTTTAAAAGTTCTCAAAATTTGAGAATTTTCAAAACATCACGAGTAACCATAAATCACAAAATGCACTCTCGTTCACATGATTCCCTACAGGGGCAGATCCAGGATTCTTCTTTGGGGGTGGGGGGGGGGGGGAAGGGGCGGCGGCGTAGCGGACTGGTAACGTTTTTTTTTTTTTTAGAATACCAGTTGTATTAGAAAGCTGCAGGTCCTCTCAGAGGGGGGGGGGGGGGGCACCCCCTGCACCCTCCCCCTAGATCCGCCCCTGTCCTACATTTATTACAGATTCAACTAAATATTGGGTTCCTGATTGGCTAATGACAAATGCTTAACTAAGTTATAGTGTGCAATTGAATGTAATATGGAAGTTGCTATGGAAACACAGCGATGGAGTACAGCTGTAACTTTGTTGAATATATAATAAAAATTTAATAAAGAATCGCATGAACTTGCTAGTGCTTTTCGTGATTTATGGGCACAAGTGATGTTTCAAAAGTTCTCAAAAATTTGCCCATTGGACACAAGGTGCCGAGATGAAAACATGGCAGTTGTACACATGCAGATCAAGATTGCGTTCTCTCAAAAACTACATGTATAAATATTGTGGGCGCTTGCCTTGAGATTCGGGGATCACAGGTTCAAGGAAGTCCTTGGTTCAACTTCTCAGCGCTAGATGAACTTGTAAATAGCCAACTGGCTTGCCTCCAGCCAATTGGGATTCTTAACAGTTGTTATTGAATGTTCTGTTCTGTCGTAATTGTGTTTATTGGCCCTGTGGGGAGTGGTCAATTATGTATGTATGTATACATATGTAAGCAAAAAGGAGTCTGCTATTCAAATCTTCCTGATTCAATATGAACGAGAAGCTCCGAAAAGCTTACACTGGGTTGCCTGTGGTACGCGTTACACAAAGAACTGCAGCGTTCCAGTTAATTTTTTCAAGTGGGGCGTCATTAAGACCATTTGAGGGGTCACCCACATGTCGCTCTAGCAGAGGCCCTTTGGCTCACACGTTTACTTATTGTGTAATGTCCTGTCCCATTTTAAGGTCTTTTAGTCTTTTAAGCTTTCGTAATAAATTCAGTTTAAAGATAACAAAACACGCTCTTGAGTAAAATTCACTCGTTTCTTCTTTAAATAAATAGTCGGCAAAAAACTAACTGCAAATTGCTCTGACGGACGTTTTCCAGCATGTCTAGCAGTTGGACTAAGCAAACGATTATTGCACATACAAGAAAGGACTAAAGGTGTTGTTTCCGCTTCATAATGTGACGGTCTAATCTGATGCCAGGTCAAAACATTGTTTGGCTTTGCGTTTGCACCAGAAAAAGGCAAGCCAAGAGACAGATGAAGAAAAAAAATAACAGTGTTTATATTTAACTATGAATCGAATACTCATTGAAAGATCTTAAAAACACGAACATTTTTGCAGTCTCTAACGTTTTGTCAAAAGGAAGAAATTGATCACATGCTAGGCAACCGTAAAGGTGAACGTGATCACCCTCTGTCAACTGAATGAACTACGGGAAAGAATGTTTCAGAGTAGGACAGCGTACGTTTTAGCGAAGAAACTTCCGTCGTTAGTTAATTTTGTTGTAATATTTAACTGAATATTTAGATTTCTTCTGTCGGGTCAGGAAGCCTTCTTTGTCGGGTTCCTGAGAAACGTATCTATTTTGACTTCAGGGTGAACTATTTACACAATCGAGAGGTTGAGTAGTAGCCTGCGAACGCAGACGTATTTCCGGCGGACGTTTCTCTCCCCTGAAAAGTAGCTACTTTTCGTAATTGAAAATCTAAACATCTATGAGATACAAAAACAGACTTGCGAATTACCGCAAATCACAATGCTGACAAGCACAAAAGCGAAGAAATGGTTAAGTAAATATGAAGTTTGTTACTATCTGAATGTATTTGGGTCAGAGTATTAAAAAAGGGATATACTGTCACGCAAATTATGTAATTTCATGACACTCAAAATTCGCAAGAAGCGCGAGTTTCATGTGCACAATCTTCGCACTAGCAAGTCGCAGCAATAAAATTGGATTAACCAGGAAGTTATAAGAATATTGTTGGCTTCCCAAATAAATTTCATCTTGCACTACAATGACAAAATCATTTGTCAGAGAAATAAAACTCCTTTCTCGTGTATCACATTTCAACGCACGTACGCAAATTTCTTAACTCATTTTCAACGCGATTCCCGGGAAAAATACATAGTAATAGCAAAAATATTATTTCTCGTCAAGTGTTGCATCTTTTATGTTCAAATAACAGCTAAAAATAAAGATTTTTTAACGATCTATCCGTCGGCTTCCTGGGAGCGTACTCTCTAGAGAGTAAAGGAACTTCCGACGTTAAATAAGGTGTACCTTTACCTTTACCTGGATATTTTTTTCATAATTTAATATTATCTGTCAAAATTTGCAAAACAGTCAAATCATAAAAATAGCACCTCACGGGACAAATTTAGTCGCATTACCTCTTCGTCGAATTCTAATGCTTAACACAGGAATTTTTAGTTATTGTGAAAATCTTTCTATATTTGTTAGCAATCATCCTTTCAAATTTCAGAGAAAGCGACCGGTCTGCGAATATTTTACGAGTTTCTTTCAATGGGATGTCAAAAGGCGAAGTGGATGTTATTTGCATAATCGGGCAAGTTGCGCGTGTGACCCGTTATAAATCTTTTTTCACAAAATGTTCCCGAATCGTCAAGTATCACCAGAGAAGAAACGAAAATCATTCTAAAAGCTTATTTTACGCAAAAAGTAGGTTCTGGAGGTAATTTTGAGTGTGGAAATCAAGTTTACAGCAGATGACAAATACAAATTTACGAGCCATGGTATATTCAATTAAGTTAACACAACAGAAAGGAGTCGCTTACCTTATATTTTGACACGAAAATGCTTTACTATTGCCATAAAAACTATCCAGTTAAGCTCGCATATTACACATGATGAATTCATAAAAGCCACCATTTTGCAGCGAAATGCTTTTTGAAACAAACAACATATGTGCTATAAGAGGCAAAAAACCCTTCCTATTTCATTTAATACGTGCGTGAAGACAAGAAAATCAATCGTGTCAAATTACACTCCGTGTCAAAAACGCAACACGGTAAATAAATTTCCCACGAGTGTTTAGCATCAAACCCTTCACTGAAAAACCCTTTACTTGAATTATCCAGCAAAAAATGGGCAACAAGCTTTCTTTCAAATAATTTTTGACTAACAGGAATTTGTGAAATTTCCAATTGTTAGCAGAAGACTGTGCAGAATTGAGTACAGATCCAAGTCTCTCTTTTGTTAAACCCATAAGTTACTAGAGAATTTTCCATTTGATTTCAGCGTTGTACAAAACACCACACTCTTACAATATTAGAACTACATCTCACAGTTGATTACGGCTCGACGGGCGACAGACTGTTGTCGAAGTCCATTACTCGTCGCTTTTAAGATTCCAGATTTTTTTTTCAGCGCCTTTCTTGTTCAGTATCCAATTGACTTTCCATTATTAAGCTCCATAATGGTATATTTTACTTAAAAATCCACTAAAACGCCATTCGCGTTACATGACTTTCGACGCCATTGCCGGTTACGTTGATCATTCTACTGTGTCCACCAGAGAAATCTACGCATTTCCCACTACCCTCTCGATCCTAAGACAATACGCGGAAAAGGCTCTATGCATAAAGACACCACTTAGCAGGGGAGAGACAGGCAAGACTTTTACCGACACGGAAAATAAAAAAAAAAAAAATAATCTACCCATTTTCCGACTGGTTTGCTATAGGCAACCCAGTAATAATCAAAAATACAAAATGTTGTCCAGGGAGCAAATTGTCTGGATACCTCTCGTTACATCAACTCACATTTCTTCTGCAGACATTGTCATCTTTCCAATGGCTATTGCATGCTCTTTTCCTTCAGCAGTTATTGCCTGTGAACTGGTTAAGAGAACATAACTCCCGAACCTCAGATAAGCTGCAGTTGTTAGTTGCTTAAAAAAACTGACAAGGCTTTAAAAAAAGTTCTTAAGTCTCAAAAAATAATTTATTTTACTTTTCTTACAATAAGAGGGAATTTATTTACATAAGTGACAGAATTACAGCTGTATATCCAAGGCTGCTGCCTAAGAAAATTTTCCGGGAGCCCTTCGGGCTTCCAACATTAAAAGTTAGTAGCCAGAGTCATTTTTTCAAGAGCCCAGAATTTATTTATTCCAGCTGGGATCATATTTATGAGAAAGTGAGGATGAATCAAGTAAGGCGCCCGTTCTGGCTACTTGTTCAGAACTTTGGTTGCCCAGGCTCGCAAATAAGGTGCCCCAGGCGACCGGGCGACCGTTAGGCAGCAGCCTTGATATCGACACAGAGATAGGTGTGCATGAATTACACAAATGTGAATAATTAAGGAAAATTAAAATGAGGGTGTTCGCAAAAATACGGTAACTTTGGGTATTCAGCTTCAACAAGGTGTAAAAAAAAATCCAAGTACAATGTACCTCAACTTGCACTTAATCCGGAAATTCGCATAATTAGATGCCTGCCCAGTGAATTTTGATATACTATTTGAAGTGTCCCATTTAAACCAAGCATTTGCTACCCATTTCCAACAATAAGATAAGTTTCAAGGTTGGAGTAGTTTTTAGGTAAATGCAGTTTTTTATCAGTCTTTACTTCAAGAGTTTTGGGGACATTTGTGATACTTACTAAAATTAGCAAGCATCAAATTACTTGGTATTTCTGGACAAATGCGTCAACTTGCTGTTATTGCCTTTTACAACAGCTTCCAAGGTCACAAAATACAATGTAATGAAATGATATATGAAGTGAATCTTACATTGAACTGCGGATGTGAAATCAAGTGAAGCTATGGTTGTCGCAGTTAATTTTAATGCAATTTTAGCAATTCCGTAGAGAAGCCTGAAAATTTCAGGAAGTCCTGAATTTGTCAGGCTTCTCTGAGCTACGCAATTGCTAAAATTGCATTTATAACTGTGACGACCATAATTCACTAGAAAGTACAATGTATAAAGGATACAACAAAAGCCCCTTTAGGCAAGGTGATCATCTTAGCTCCAGGACTGGTAAGCCCTCTACACATTACATTAGCACCACTTAAAAGAAATTTTATCGCTCCTTTGTCCACTTGTTGATGTGGTAGGATGACAGGATCTATCATTGAAAACAAGTAATTTAACGTTAGGTGTCATGAAATGGAAATGAAGGGAGAGAGCACAATTATATCCTTCAGCAGTTTAACAGAGGCAAAGAAAGAATGGAAAAGCAAAAAAGAGCATGCTTCCAACTCCGAAAAATGCTTCTCCTTAATTGACAAATAAATTCCAAGAATGTCCTGAACTATAATTTCAACAATAATAATTAATACAACGTTAAATTCTGCCCTGCGTATTATTACATTTTTTTACCATTAATTTTACAAGGTATTGAGATGAAGGTTAAAATATAATGTTGTATCCAAATGTACGAAGGCTTGGATGAGCGACCGATGAGGAATCACTACAAGTACGAATAAAGTAGCATAAATATGAGCAGAAGCCTGAATGAGTTGAAAAGTGCCACTAGCCTCAAATATATTTCTTTCCTGAGATAAATCTTTTCACTTAACTGCAGAAATATCCTTATGTCTTCACTTTGAAATTCCAATATTATTATAATTTAAGTGCACTGTCAAATTTAACAAAAAGCAGATGTTGTTTGCCCCATGGCCAATGTAGTGTGGGGCATCCTGAGATGACATCACAAACAGGGTTCTCCTTATCAGGCGGTGTTCTGTGCCAACTTTCTCCGTCTATGCCGCTTCCGCATGTGTATGAGGGCTGCTAGAGCTGCGCACCCTGGAGTGGCTGCGTGGGCAAGTGGCGGATGGTTTGTCATGAACGAGAGTCATTTTCACCTATTTGCCCGGAGTGTGGCAGCGGTGTTTAATGCTTACGCGGGCCTGCTGGTGCAAGCCTTTGGGGCTGAGGATTTTCCCCTGTGGGCATCGATCCCCGCAGAAGTGGGGATCGAGAACCGCCACGTGTTGCGCCTCCGCCTGGTCCCGGAGTGTCTCGGTGTCGTGGGCTCACTGTTGTTTTTGAATGAGACTCTTCTGTCTCAAAAATGCCTGAATAAAAATGCCGATTGGATTTAACAAATTTCCAGGGAAGGGGTCGTTTTCGAGGATTTGTTGTGTCTGGGGGAGGGCCAACTGCCTGCTCGAGTGGGTGGTGGCTTTGATTTGCTGTCCACTGCGGTGTCGTTCCTGATTTTGCGGTGCGCGGGGTGACTGTGGACATCTTTGCTGCATTCGCCGATTGCGGCACATTCCGCATTCGCGGGGTTGGGTGAGCTGGGGCCGCGGGGTCCGCAAGCGGGGAGTGGGTGGCCACGGCGTGCCGTGCGGTGGGGTGTGAGCGGCTGGTGACTCGATGTCAATGCGTGGGGGGTTTTTTCGCATCGGGGGGTGGATTGAGAACTGGTGTTTCTGGCACGCACTTTGGGCTTGCATCTGGGGGCGCTGACACCTGGAGGGGGATTGTATCTGTTGACCTTTGGCCGAGTCGTGCGTCGCGCGGTGTTGTTCTTGTGTCTTCATCCTGGTTCTGTTCGGGAGTGACTTGCTTCTGTGGGTTTGTTTGCGGACGGGTGCCGACAGGTTTCGGGCGGGCGGGGGTGTCGCATGTCCGGTGGGCTGCATGTGTTGCGGTGCCGGGCACGGCGATTTGGTGAATGATTGTTTTGATCAGACAGAATTGATAACTTATAAAAAAAATAAATTAAAAAAAAAAGGTAACTAGTAAAATTTACCGCTTGTAAGAGCACTGTCTTATTACCGCCTGCAAACGCTCAGAAGTCAGTTATCCTTTTGCAGAATGTCCAACATTGACCAATTGCTTTTAATTACCGGTTTGAAAAGGTGCCAAACCTGTTGCGCTGAAAACTAGGGAGAACCCTGCACAAACTCCTTTGAAATGCAAAAACTCTGTCAAAACTGGAGAGCAAATTTAACAGCTTGAAACATCATCTCAGGGATAGACACACGCTCCTCACCAGCCTGGCTGCAGGACAAAGGCATGCTTGCCAATTTTCTCAACTTTACACAACTCACACAGATTTGTCCAGAAGTGTCCCTAATTAGATGCAAGCAGATTTCAATAAGCGTCACGAAGTGTCCTCTTCCTATTCTCCCCAATTTCAACATCACTTGTGTCTTGGAAAACAGACAATAATTATTGCTGCCACAAACAAGAGTCCCTCAAATGAGGCTCCTCAAGTAAGGATAAACAGCTGAATTTACCCTAAACTAAAAATAACGTTACTTTATTACTTTGTTCAAAGAACAAAGTATAGGATTCGCCTCCGTTTTTGGACTTTTAACTTATTTTATTTTATATTGTTTTATTTGGGGGGGAGGGGGAGGGAGGCAGTCACAATCTGCCTGTCCATGCATAAGATTTCATAAGATTTCTCTGTCTCACAGAAGGCAGCCTAACTCAGTATCTAGAACTTCCTTCAGAAGCAACCGTGAAATGACTACTAAACCACAGAAGACTACATGACAGATTAACCCGTTTACACCCAAACCGGCCAGACTTAGTATTTTACTCTGTCTAACGCCAGACGATTTTAATCGTCAATGGGGAACCCCTGGGAGTCAATGGGTTAACAGGGAAATATATATTCTAGAATTGTGCGTGACCAGAAACAAGTTTTCGTGTTTTTTTTGCACGCAATGCAATGTCTGGTTATCATATGACTCCGTAGCACATATCATTATAATTCTCTTGGTATTGTTAAGAAAAAGTATTTAAATATTTTTAAATACCATGATCGTAGAGATTTGCAATGCATGTGTTTACTGCTTTTGATTGGAATCATGCCGTTCACAACAGTTTTATTAAAATGTACGAGTACAAGGAAAGGTTACGTTTTTGGAAACATTGGCCGTGAAGCACTATATTTCAGCAGACTTAACTGATTAGATGCTTGTGGGGTAGAAAACATTAAGCACTTCACATTACACTCTCTAATCAGTTAAGTCTGTTGAAATATAGTGCTTCACGGCCAACGTTTGCAAAAACGTACCCTTTCCTTGTACTTGTACATGTCCATCTTCAGTTCCCACGGCCTGCTCCCGTCTGACCTTGTAGCTCAGTCGGTAGAGCAGCGGTGATCTAACCCGAAGGTCGTGGGTTCAATTCCCACCCTGGTCAGAATTTTTCTCTGTCCTTGTTTGGGCCCATTTCCATTAGTAGCTAGGGCTAATACTCACATGGTTCTTATGGGGTAGAAAACAAGCACCTCACATTACACTCTAATCAGTTAAGTTTTAAATGCAAACAACTATCTATGATCACACTTAAGCCTATCATTGGGTCACGGACTGTGGACTTTGGACTACACAATTGAAACTGGATAATATTATTGACCAAGATGTGGTAACCTTAAAAAAACCCACTGAAATACTGTGAACTAAAAGGAAGTCAGCTAAAAATCCTTCGAAAAAAGTGCAGGCTACCCATAGCCTCAAGTTGTTGGCAATAGGTTGCAAGGCTTAGACTTCAAGGGACACTTCCTGTTGGATGTCGAAATTGAGTGTGCATCTAATTTGGTGGATTTCTGGACATAAGCCAACTCACATGGCACTTCAGAAGCAATATCGCAACCAGTTCATGTAATTTATTAAAAAATACTTGTTTTATGGTGCTGAAATTTTACTTTTGTGGAACAAAAATAATGATAATGAGGTTAGCGGCAATTTAAAAATAATAATATCACTGCTTACATTTATGTAGAAGTCTTAGTGAAGGTAAATAGTCTCCCTCTCTTTGTCTGAAGAAGAGGATTTCTTGATTTACAGATAATATTTCTATGTGATCATGGCTGCAAAATAAAAAACAAGACAAGTCAGATAATAATACTTCGTCTAACAACAATAAGTGTTAACTGCATTTAGCAAGGGGCACTTAATAATAGTTAACTTATTATTGGGGATACTGTAAAAAATCAAATTGAGTACCCTGAGAAAAACCTTCAGAGCATCATTAGACACAGATGTGATGCCAAGTCTAGGAATAGAGCCAAGACCACATTGCTGGGAGGCGAGTACTCTATTACAGCTGCACCATCCCTGCTTCAGTAACTGTAAAGGGATCATTAACTTGGACTTCTATCACCGGGAATCATGATTCGATTTACACGCACAAAGTTTACATAAAAACATCAAACTATTACTCACCATTTTACAAGTACTAGTGGTTCCTTTTTGGGAAATATTTGAGCTATGTAATCATCTAGAGGAGGAAACTTTTCTACTAGTTTAGATCTTATTCCACGTTGAACGGATGACTTAACTTGGCTTACACCTGAGATGGCTTCTTTGGCCTGAAATCTAACACGCGAAAATCATCAGTTCGGCGACAAACAAGGGTTCATTAACTTTGTTACACTATGAAACATTATATTAACATGAATGATGAAGAAATTTTTATGTAACGTTTCAATAATGGTGACTTGGGGAATCCGATGCTTGTTTGTTTGTTATTTACTTGTTTTAGCGGGACAAAGTTTCGGCAAAAAAATAAATAAATAAAGCTAATGAGGATCTACTATACCCACCCACCTATGCACTCACAAAGGACAGCCACAACATGTACACCAGGGACTACATCCCCTACTCTTATCGAATAGTGTGTGGGTTCTTTAACATCCCACAGGGAATTTATGAACATAGAAGGTATTTGTGAGATGGGACCTATGGTTTATAGTCCTTATCCGAGAAGACTTGAAAGTGTAACCATTTGCAAATGAAATTACAAAGGCAGCACTTTCTCCTCAGTTATTCTAAGATCCTGAATGTTGATCCAGCCGGGGTTCAGACCCGTGACCTCCCGCATGGCAGCCTGATGCTCAGCCAACCGAGCCACAGGTGTGAGGTTAAAAAACAAAAAGTGAATAAGGAAGTGAGTGTCAGTAAGTGAGTGCTCCTTTACAGAGGATGAAGCAACGACCTTCTGATTACTTGTTCGCAATATCAGAATGCACTCTTTCTGATCATTTCAGTCCCAGCTGTAAAGATCAACATACAGGACATGTAGTTTAATAGCCTGGTTCCCGCAAGTCCTCTAAAGCTCAGTGGCAGAGCATCGAAAGTAAAATGTACAGTATTCGGGAGGGTTGTAAGTGTAGGTTCAACTGAGTTCTGGAAAGGAGCTCTCAGACTTTTTCCAAGCATCCCGAGTCAACATCAATAGAGAGACACCAGAAGGTATTTTTCACAGGTCACAAGTCAGGTTTAAAGGTCACTATTGTAACAATGATAAAACAACCCTAACCTTTAATACTATTCATGCAAACCCTTGGTCTAAAAACTGTTATTTTGGCCAAAGGTTACATTAGGAAAGTGGTTGCGGTTATTTTAACGATATGATTTACCTGAGCTGTGACCAGTAAAAAATAGCTGCCTCAGAGATCTATACACAATTCTCTTCATTCAGATAACCATTCCCCACCTAACAATATGCGACTTAGAGGTTTTACTCCAGCTAACGCCACAAAATTTTACTCGCCAATTGGGGGCCCATTAGGTGTGATGGGTTATTTAATGGGGTTAATATTTCACCATCTTGATAACAACTTGTAAGTAAGTATCATTATTTACCCTCGGATTTTTTGAGTAGCTAGAAGCTAATATCTCCAACTCATTGAACAGAACAACTTTTAAGAATCCCAACTGGCTAGAGGCCAGAGACAAACCAGTTGGTTACTTATACAAGTGCAGCCAGGAAATTGAACCAGGGACTACTTGGAATAAATTCAACGAGTGGTCAAGGCATAAGCGCCGCCCTAACCACAGGGCTTCACTGCCTCCTGTATTCTCGTCCCTGATTTAAGTCTGATCGCCCTTTCATCGTAAAACAGCCCCCTTCTTTCTACACAGTTTTAATACACGCCTCATGAGGTTATGAAATGTTTTACTGCCACACAAGCAAAGTGCAGATAAAAAGATGACAATTTAAATTCACTCAATAAAAGTACTTGAGAACGCTACTTTGTGTGATTTGATACACATTTTACCTGTTTACAGCATATCACTATCACTTTAAATTCGGAAATTGGATTGTTGGGTAGCCCTGTAACCCTCCACCAGCCGTGGGAGAAGATCCTCTGGCCCCAGTTGTTCAAAAGGTGGATAACGTTATCCACCGGATAAATCACTATCCGCGCACCGGTGGCTCAGTTGGTTGAGCACCGGGCTGCCATGTGGGAGGTCATGAGTTAGACTCCGGCCGGACCAACACTCAGGGTCTTTAAATAACTGAGGAGAAAGTGCTGCCTTTGTAATTACATCTGCAAATGGTTAGACCTTCAAGTCTTCTAGGATAAAGACGATAAGCCGGAGGTCCCGTCTCACAAATAACTTCCATGTTCATTAGTTCCCTGTGGGATGTTAAAGAACCCACACACTATTCGAGAAGAGTAGGGGATGAGGTTCCCGGTGTTGTGGCTGTCCTCTGTGTGTATATGGGTGGGTGGGTATAGCAGGTCCACATCAGCTGAATAGCTGTCAAAACGTCAACCTGCTTAAACAAATAAATAACTAACAAACAAACAAACAAACAAATGGATAGCACAACCCACTGGATACTATCCATCGTTTGAACAACTGGGGTCTGGTATGCAATTCAAATGCCATTAATTAATTAAGTCTCATTGTCTTTCTAATGATGATTGGAACACACGGAAAGACGAATTAAAACTCAGCCGCAACTGCCGTTTATGCACCACCTGAGACAGAAAGCTTAAAATCCCTCGAAACACTAAGCTTATTAATTTTCTCTTAAGGCAATCCGCCAGGTTATGAAGTACATAACTGTAATCCTCGCGAGCAGGAATTATCTGAGGCACAATAAAATCCTTTCGGAAAAGTACACACAATAAAGCCACAAAATCGAAAACAAATTCCTTACTTTTTGAACATATTCCAGCAGAAATTTGCAACTTTTTTTCAAGTCACATGGACTCAGTTGTTGCCGTCCAAAATAGATGCGCAATTCGCCAGCGATCAGTGTAACCAGCCATTTTTTCGAAAAGGATATAGGCTTTCGTGTACGATTCAATGGAAATCCAAAACAATTAAAACATCAATATGGCGACGGGTCGCGAGACGCGTAGCAATCCAGTGCCAAAACATATCGTGGGAGAGAAGGTCCTTTGCTACGAACCCGATCCCAACAAGGCTAGAGTACTGTATGAATCAAAGGTAAACCTGTTTCGGGTGTGTGCCTCGATGTTTTGTTGATAGACTCGATACTAAAGTTTGTTATTGTCGGGAAACAAACAATATATATTTTATGTGGATTTGCAGAGATTATCTGAGATTTGCAGGTTGCATGTCAATTTTCCGGAAGTACCTTTGATATAGTTTCAATTCATTTTAATGGAATAACTGGAGCCTTAAAACACTGCTTCACTAACTGTTTAGCGAGGACCATCTGATCTTGTTCGCGTGTAATGCAATCAACACCGCAGTCGGGACACGTTGATTGAGAGTGGAAACATTAACTACTGCCATTAAACTTCCGGTGTATTTTTTGCGCTGTCGTGTCAGAGCGGGTTTCATGAGTGCCAAAACCAGAGTAATTACTTTGGCCAATCAAAAAGGACGGAGACAATTCATTAAACCAATCAAAACTCGAAGTAAATACACGTAGCCGACACAAAGGGCGGGAAAATGTGCACGCACGAGCCACGATTAGTTTTGGTTTCACTTCTGATTGGTTGACAAAATGGCACGAGAAATTTGAGCCAATCACTGAGTGACATAATGCAAAACCAAAGTAATTCACTAATTATTTTCAACACGCAATTGGAAACCGCTATATGTAAGTGTGAAACATTACAAAGCAAAACAAAACATCTTTGCAACTTGTGCGCCAAGGTATTGATGAGGAAACAGTAAGCTACTAAGGTCTCGTGGTTACTTGGGGGATACAAGGGCTGCTCTTTCATATACCGGATCCGAAACAATTAATGTCCATGAAAGAAAAGAACAAAGCAAACATAGCATTATACCTAATTAGCAAGGCCTAATTAACGGGCTTCAAAGTCAATTCCAGTGCAATTGCGGAAGTTTGCTGAGACTTCAGTGGGGCGTGGTCTAGGAGACAATGGGTTAACATACATGTAACAGGTATCAATTACAATAATTAGACATAAATTTGAGGTTCTATAAAAATAAAATTAAACACGTTTGTTAATGAAACATGTACATGTACATTATGCCATGTGCTGTCCAGGTTTTAGAAGTGGATATCACCAAAGATGACAAAGGGAAAAGGATTCCTGAATATTTCATTCATTTCAATGGTTGGAACAGAAGGTAACAAAACAGCAAATAATGTTTTTTTTGTTGATATTCCTTATACATAACTGTATAGAAAAGAAATGTAAGAATCATATGGATGGCTCAGATTTTCCTGCTCCTACAGTAGTACTATCTTATAATAAGGATCTCTTTATCTTCTGTGCACTTTCATGATCCTTTCTTTTTGAAGCATTCCAGTTGAATGGCTAACAACAAGAACAATAATTATTATTGATGCATGAAATGAGAAATTAAGGAATCATAATATTATATTGAACTGCGGATATGAAATCAAGTGAAGCTATGATCCTTGCAGTTATGAATGCAATTTTGGCATTGAATTGCATAGAGAAGCCTGAAGAATTCAGGACTTCAACCTGCTTTGAACCTGTGACGTCACGATACTGGTACATGACTTTCTAATATAACCGAGCTATGAAGCAACTGAGTTTGGAAGCTGGTCGTTTGTGGGTTCTAATGTTCCTGTGATGAGTGAATCAACGAATGAAACGATATATGAAAGGAATCATATCTTACAAGTTGCCAGTGAAAATGTCTTTCAAACATCTAAGAGAATAATTTTCTGCCAGCAGAAACTTTACTCTAATGCTTGCAGCCGGTCTACTGTAACTGTCGCTCACAATAATTATTTGACTTCAGTTTTCATGCAGTTTTGGAAATGCCTGTAAGGTAGAATCAACTGCTGACTATAAAATACTGATACATTGACTCCTACACGGAGGAGTGAGACTCAAAATATTTTACTCTGTCCAACACCTGACGATTTTACTCGTCAATTGGGAGGGGGGGTGGGGGGGGGGGGGCTGCAGTGTAGCCATTGACTCCTACATGAAGGAGTGAGACTCGATATATTTTTATTCTGTCTGGCAACACCAGACGATTTTACTCATCATATGGGGGGCAGGGGTGGGGGGTGAAGTCAATGGGTTGATAATACTATGCATGGTTGTTGTATAACCATTTGATACCACTTTGATTTTTTTTCTCAGTTGGGATCGATGGGTTATGGAAGATCAGGTTTTGAAGGACTCTGACGGTAACAGATCTCTGATGGTTAAACTTCATGATCAAGCATTAAAGTAAGTAAATGCCCACTTTTAACTGTTTCAACCAATGATTTATTAAGTGACTGTAAGTTTTTCGCAAAGTACAGTTACCGGTAAGTTTATGCTTGCTAATTATATATGTCATTGAATGAAATAAAAATAATGTATATTTCAAGATGTGCAGGTTGTAGATGAAATGGAGAACTGATCGTTGCACATATCTGGACAATTTAAGCAATTCTCTTACAGACACCTGAACAATTCGATAGGCTTTTTGGGCTCATGTGCAAACTCCACATACAGTATGTAAGTGCGAGAATCACTTCTCCATTTTGAATAATGTTATAATCACAAGGAAAAAAGAACAACATCTGATCTTCTAAGGTAATGGTTATCCCTTCCCCTCCTACGCATGACACTTGCAGATTTTACTCTGTGTTCTGTCATAGGATTTTATTTGCCAATGGTATCAAGGGAATGAAATAGTTAAATGTCAACATGTCCCTTTATCCTTTTCCATCCAAGGGGTAACGCTTACATGCACATTAATTTTTAATCTCAGACTGTGTAATGCCACATTATTGTCAGTCACAGGGCAGAAAGGGTTGAGTGGAAGTTTAAACTCTTGTTTGTAGCTAGAGGAGTTAATTCCTCTTCTCTCTATAGCTTCCAACTTCTACTGTGACAGCTTTCAGATTTTAAATTAAAGTACATGTACTCTTCATCCTGAGAGTCTTTTTTTGTGCCCTAAATAAATACCATTGCTTGTAAAACAGACTGCATTTTTATTCTTGACCCTAAAATGTTTGATTTTATGGTTTTTAATCACCTCTAATTTATTCTTAAATTTCGAAATGAAAGGGCAAGAAAAAAGAAGAGGAGACTAACACAGGGTTCTGAAAGCAAAGATTCAGATGGTGCTACCAAAACGGAAAACAGATCATCCATTTCAGAAGCGGCAAGTTATTTTTTTGTAGAATTAAATTTAAAGATAGTTATTTCAAGCTCTAGCTTTCTTTTCGGCTGGATTTTCAACTGAACTTCTCCAACTTTTGTACTAGTTTCACACAGTTCGCTTTTCTTAAGGACAGTGCCTACTATTGTTATTGCGCATACGTTCTGAGCATCTCCAGATACTCGGATCTCCATCTCGCCGATGCTTAGTAATACAGGGATGTTTTTGCGGGGTTTAAAACTATCCGGAGAAAGTACCGGGTAGATCTTAGTAAGTACTCTTGGTATCCAAAAAGAAAATTGGGGGTAACCATGCATTTTAAAGCTTTTTACAAATATTATTCATGAATTATCTTTGAAAAATGCGTGGTTACCCCCAATTTTTGTTTTGCATTTCAATAACACTTGTTAAGATCTGAATTTCCTGCATAATCACACACCGGGGCAAAAATATCTTTAATTAGTAGGCACCGACGGTCCTTAAATGCAGTTAAATGTATGTTAAACAAAGTTAACAACAAAGAGCAGCAGTGGTCTGGGGTGGTGAATCATTTAAATGCAGTCAGTGGTGTTTGGCATAGGTGCATACTCATTCAGTCATTTAAATAAATATTGAACCAGCTTCTTTGTGCCATGCTGGGCTTTTCATTATGGTTGATGTGACATGTAGGGACTCAGTCACTTGATGTGGCCTCTGATTTGGCTTGAAGTGAATCTTGATCTGACATGGACTCACTATTGACTTAGTAAACTGCTAAACTCCTAAATTCAGCTTCTTATTATAAATTATAATATTAATGACATATAATTTAAACCATTTCATAGGTTGAAAATCCTGATTTACCAAGGGTAGAGATTGAAATTCCAAGTCAACTAAAACTGAAACTTGAAGATGATTGCTATTTTATTAAACGGAAAAAGAAGGCAAGTCACAACAGATACCATAATATGATTACAGCTGTAAATGCTCTCTAATGAGAGCTGAATGCTGAATGCAAAACATTCAGACATGACTTTTTTATTCCTGTTTTGGCTACTATGTTATATTTCGATTATGGCAGCATGGTTTGGGACTATTTGAGTGAATGCCTCCAGAAATTGCAGAATTGTGCCACTTAGTAGAGCCTGATTAGATTAGTACAAAATTGCCTTTTGATACGAACTCGAACCACCTCCTAACCACCCTTAACTGGGAGAGGCTATCAATTCCACAAAAGAAACGGAAAGCCTTAAGTTAATGATGTACATGTATAAGACAATGAATGGACATGCCTCAGATTATCTTGAACGTCTTTTCGCTTAGCATTATTCTACGTAATTACAACCTGAGAAACTCTGAGGGAAAACTAGCCTTGCCAAAGCTGAGATCTCATTATTTAAAACAAAGCTTCTCCTATAGCGGGGCCACATTGTGGAATAGGTCGTACGGTGACCTCGCACAGATGGGTTACCATATTTCCTTACCAATGGTGCTCCACGCATGCACCCGGCTCCGCTAATCAAAAATTGCATGAACTTGTGAAATTTGTCATTTTGAAATATTGGTAGCCAGGATTTTTCTTTTTAGCAAGGGATTCATAAATAATGTATCTATAGTGGGATAATATTGGTAATAATGAGTATTAAGACTTAAAATACAAAGCACCATTGTGATACTGAATAGCTTTGAAATTGTGTACTTTAAAACCACTGACCCCTGGGATTGAGATTTTACTCTATCTAATGCCATACACTTTTTAGATACTTATCAGGGGGGGGGGGGGGGGGGGTGGGTTCAGGATTCAATGGTTTTAAAACAATCTTGCATCTTGCTTGATGCCTAATTTAATTTTACTGATCAGAACACTGCTTTATGATTTAATATTTTTTATACCAGCTTGTACAACTTCCAAGAACTCCCAATGTTGCTCAAATTCTAAATGAGTACTTTCAGCATTATAAGGATTTTTACCCAGGACAGAGGTGTGTGAACTTTATGGCATTATCTTCTTAACTTGTCATTATTGTGGTTTAGTTTGGTGATGATCATGCAATACAGGAAGCTGCAATCACTCTTTCAATGTGCCAGGGACAGTTTCACGGTCTTGCGCATGTCCAAGCTTAAATGGCGCTAGCAGGAGTAAATTTTACGGTTTCTTACTGAACCAGGTGATGTTCCTTAATCACAGAGAGTATGACTGAGGTCCAAGTGTGTTTGAAGATACTGCGGGTTTACGCATAAAATATGAAATTTAGTTTTGACCATCAAACTTATTGTACGGGCCGAATGTTTTATTATACGCACAAGTTATCTATTTGCATGCGGTAGGTTCATAACACAAAGGAAATTATTGCAAAAGTAATTCCAAGGAGTAATTCCAGTTCTATGGCATTGTTTCCGTTTTCTATGTTGTTTCAATAACAATGGAACTAAATGGGCTGGCGTTTGCCCATGAGAAGACATGAAACCCGTCCCATTAACAAGGCCAGATAACAACACCACAAACCCTCACTAGATATGTGCAGAAAGTAGATGCACGCGGCTGGTACTAATTGTCATGAAGCGTGCATCTAATTTCTCGTATTTCTGGATATAAGTGTCAAGAAAACATATCTGATTCAGTTGTTGTAGGGCTAGGAATCCCCTCTGGAGGAGTAATGTCCAGTAATTTAACATTAGTATCAGTACATCTATGATTACATTTTTATATGTTTAGCTGGGTCCTGCAGAGATCATGATGAACATATCGGTGACAGTAATCAATAATGATGATGATTGTTTTCTGTGAAAATACATTGTTCGTGGTTAGTCGTACGAAGCTCGTTTCATCCCAACCAAGGGACTCATCAGAGAGACCTTTCTGCTTGGCAAACTCGTTGGGCAAATGAGCTTCGTAAGACTAACCACAAACAATGGATTTTCACAAGTAACTGTTAACTTTAAATAGTGTTGATTGTTTTCTGGTCTCACTTTCAAACAGCTCCAACTTGATCAAAGAGGTCATGGATGGTTTACGGATCTACTTTGATTTCACACTTCCAACCTTGCTTCTGTACAACTTTGAGCGAGAGCAATACAATTCCGTGATGAAACTTGCACCAGACCCAGAGGGGGTTTCCAAAGAAGCCCACCGCGCTGAGATGAATGGTAAAACACAAGTAGAAGATAAATATGGTGTTGTGAGTTCATCCACAGAAAGCTCGCCTGTTAAGCAGGAATTTGGAAATACAATTACAAGTCCAGCTGAACCAAAGGAGGAAGGTTTGTTTGTAGTGGATAAGCTTGTGTTTAATGCGATTATGGTAACGAATCCGATTCGACAAATGCGTCAAGGCGTTGGTCGACTCGTGACCGACATGCAACAATTTTGAATGACCAATAAAGACGCATAGTGTTCCCTCCCAAAGCGTTAGTCCATGAAAATCAAAATTGATAACGATAGCTAAAAGAAGTCTTCTCGATAATTTGGAGTTGGGTCGAGATTACTAGGACAACTCGTTGGCCAACGAATTGCGAACCGCTGAAATGCAAGTGCTTCAAGGCCAACGCTTGAAAACAACGTGACCCTCCTTTGTACGTATCTACGTGCTCATTGCCGTGAGGTCAACACATACGGTGTAATAAAGTGCAAAGGTCTGACGGCCGGTGTGACCTTGTATTTCAGTTGGTGGAGCAACATTCTAATCTAGAGGTCTCTGGCTGGATTCCCATCCTGGGGTCAATTCAATAAAAAGGATACACATGTAGTTTACAAGTCGAACCCTTGTTTTTACACGTGCACACGGCCGTGCACATAGAAGTGAGTTCAATAAACATCGTTACAAGTCGTTTTTACAAGACTCCGACTTGTAATTACAGGTGCAGCGCTACACCTGTAAAATTCGGTACGTGCACAATTCAAGGAAAGTTTTACAGGAGTCCGACTTGTATCTTGACAAACGTTCAACTTGTCAATTACAAGTGCTAACTGCAAGTCGTAAGTTACTTGTAAGTTTAACGTACGACTTGTAGGAAGAGTCTTTCAAAAATTTTGATATGTTGTAGAACTTGAAGAACTATGGAGACACCGGGTTATTCTGCAACCTAGAAATTTTGAGGAAAGACGGTTGCTTTTTCGGGAGAAATATCGCCACTCTGTCAAAGCATTCGAGTATTAATTTGCAGCAAATAAACCTCATGCAAATAGAACTTTCACATGTAGTCTACAAGCGTATTCAAGTTGAAATACAATAGTAAGGGTATAGTTGTACGTTACAATTCTATCGTGACCCGAGCTACACGTGTATAGAATCTTTTAGTGAATTCATGAATTTACAAGTTGGACTTTACACGTATAATTTACACGAGTAAAAACTACGCGTATAACTCTTTTATTGACTTGACCCCTGGCCAGAGTTTTTCTCTCTACTTGTGTGGACCCATTTCATTCAATGCCATGGAGTACGTGGGAATATAAAGCCCTTAAATTTACTCCATGGAAGTTCATTCTGTTGAAATATAAGTGCTACTCAGCTAAGGTTTGACAGAACACAACAGAAACCGTAAAAGTGTTTCGTAATCAGCCGATCACAATGCTGGATATTTGATACATTTTCTTGTTCGGCTACTTTGATTCACGGCAGTGAGAAACTAGTGCTTTTGGAGAAGTTGGCTGCACTTCGACCCCTCCCCCCTCCTGTGGCATTTTGCAAGGCACTCTTGGTATCATTTTAAAGTCGTACTATGATCAAAAAACCACTTCCTTTTTTCCTTCAGATTTTCAAAGTGTGGTTGCTTTAACACCTGCCTGGCAAAATTGTGAGCTCTGATTTTTATCCAAATGCTGTTTTTACTTTGAGTGTAAGTTTTGGATTCACTACTTGCACAAATCCCATAAGACACCTCTTTCACCCCCAAAAATCTGGGGGCATTGTTTTCGACTTCTCTTGGGACATTTTCATGTCCCAGGAGAAATTGCAACCAATGGTTATGCCAAACGTTTGGGGGGTAATAGAGGTGTATTATGGGATTTTGCAAGTAGTGAATTTCACGGTCCGCCATTACTCACGTTCAAAACTGACCGACTGGACCTCATAGGGTTGGATCTAGAGAAAGTGACGTCATTCACTCAATTGCTTAAAATTTCACCGTGTAAACGCAGTTTATTAGGTATGCAAAACACGAGTTTGAGAATCTGAAAGCTCAAAACTCCGGTGCTGCATATTAATTCAGTTGCGTTAAACGCATTGCGTTCTTAAACTATTGAGTCTTTGACGTCATTTTTTCCTCGATACAGCTCTCTCAAGATTTTAAAGTTAGTAATGGTGGACCATTAAATAGGAAGATTCCAGTTAAAATAAACAAGTATCTTTTTGAAATTAAGGCTTAAAACTTGGTTCACTTAGTGTTTAGTTAACATAAATTTGATCATAGTACCACTTTAAAGTCCAAGAAACATTGATTTGGGATCTTTTTGTTACCACTCGGAAAGTGTCCGAAGGCGTTAGTAACCAGACCTAAACTATCCACACCCATTTACGCTATGTTTTCCCATAGCGTCCATTGTCTCTCGTTTTCTTGTGATTATATTGTTAAACACCTTAGAGTGGTTTGCAATTGAGTGTCGAAGGTAATTAGTGAATTACTTTGGTTTATGATTGCTTCACTCAGTGACTGGTTCAAAGTTGTCGCGCCATTTTTTCAACCAATCAGAAGTGAAACCAAAACAAATCGTGGCTCGCGTGTGCACATTTTCCCGCGCTTTGTGTCGGCTACTCAATTGAAAAC
>NC_090872.1:23955598-23968098 GCF_036669935.1 Montipora foliosa
CAATGGCGGGGTGAAACGTAAATCGTGCGTTGGGTTGTAGAACCGTCCGTAGTTTCCACTCTTTGTAAGAGCATTTGGAGAACGCTCGATTCATATTTATTTAATAAGCTCATTGATGTCCGTATTTTGATTGTTTCTCACCTATGACCTATGAAAAGGCAGACGCATAGCTGATGCCATCATTGGAAAACCTTAATTACTCGGGCCAGAGTCTAAAAATGCAAACGGTTTTCGTCGCCGTATGGTCGCCAAAAGGGGGCTCATTATTACAGGCGTTCGTGGCGAAGACCCCGGAGACTGGGGACGAGAATCTCGACAGGCCGCGTCAGTCGGAAAGGAAAAATGGAATCAAACTCTTCAATACTCGCTTTAATCTAACTTTTTTTATTCAGTATTGATGATCGTTGAATCCAAATGAATTCGACCCAATTGAATTGATACCGGCCGAAAAAACTGTCCCAAGTTCTGACTTCAATCCTTGACAAGTGAATGTTAAAGCTGAACAAGCGGTATTACCCGCTTCACAATGAAATAAGAGCATTTACAAGAAGAGGGAATTGAATAATACGCTATTTCGAAAATGATTCATCTAAAGAAATTATTTCTTCAGCGTGACCGATAGCATTTTAAGTCCAGTGAACGATTTGTCCTGGATATTGAGAAAAAGCAGGAATGTTTTTTCCAGCCAGCTCAGTGCCCGCCTTGGACAACAAAAGATGCGATATGTTAGTTCTAAAACAGATGTCAGGGAACAGACTGACGTGTTTGTCTCTTTTCATTCTTGATTCAGTTCGTGTACTTGCATCTGTGTGTAACAACCTGCAAACGTTTTTCTGTGCAGGTTGAACCAAACGAAATCTTGGAAGCCGCAACACTGAAGCTAATTTAATTATTACCCACAAGCCGCCAGGTTTATCAACTCAAAGGAGGTATTTTTTTATTCTCCTCTCCTTTTTCTTAACTTATAACATGAAGGACGTTTTAGTTCAGACTATTTCATCAAAAGTTTAGAACCTCGACGAAATTTTGCCAAATTTGGAAAAAAAAATACATATGTTGTCGGTCAAATCCGGGCTTAGGCTGATGTCGGTTTTTTCCTGCAGGTGAAATTTACCTAGGTTGAATATCTACTCTACCTAGGTTAAAGCAGCTATCAACCCCCAAAAAGTATTGAAACTGGCCTATTCCTTCCCTCAAGCTCTTTCTTTATGCATCTCGTCACATCTTCTTACTGTTTCGTATCATCTTACACACTTATCCGTTCCGTCTCGACATTACAACACAGTAAGGGAACAAAGAACACACTGTGCTATTTACTTGCCGGTACTCGAATTCGGACTGCCTCCAGGCTCCAGTTGTTCTAGGGGTGGATATCGCTATCCACTGGATAACTCAGTTAATTTGGCTCGTGTTTATCCGGTGGATAGCGCTAGCCGGTTATCCACCTTTTGAACAACATGGCGAGGCCAGGGGCCGGTTACTAGAAACCTGGTTAGCTGTAACCGGCGTTAAATACCATGGAAACTGACCTATAGGTTCTGATACCTCTCAACCAACGGTTAGCGCTAACCAGGTTTCGAGCAACCGGCCCCAGATCTATAGCCCTGTGTCTTCACTACACTACAACATCGAAACGCTTTCCATCATACGGAAAGGAGAGAAGAGCAAAACGAAGAAGAAGAAGAAGAAGAAGAAGAAGAAGAAGAAGAAGAAGAAGAAGAAGAAGAAGAGGAAGAAGAAGAAGAAAGCGAAGAACACTTTCTTCAACTAAGGAATTATGCGTCTTTACAACTTAGTATATCCTCCTATACGGCCCTCATGCATGCACAAGAATTATAAGCTACAGTAAATGTTGATTTCTTGTGAGGGAGAGAAACCGAAGAAATCGGAGAACAACTCTCGGAGCAGGGGTGACTGAATAGATACAAACTCAGGCCACTTTCGGAAACAAACGAAGTGGTTGGTTTAAAAAATATCTGATTTTCCCATTGCAGACATGCGGCAAGCCTCAGCTGTATTTTTAGCCGTGATGACAGTTGTATTGATCAACTGCGATGCTTACCACAGGGTTTGTTATTACACCAACTGGGCACAGTATCGACCCAAGGTTGTCAAGTTCATCCCAAAGGATATCGATCCTTTCCTCTGCACTCATCTCATATACTCCTTTGCCAAAATCGATTCACAGAACAAGGTAAACATAACTCTAAAGCAATTTATTCGTTACTGAACGATAAACTGTTCCCTTTATTGCCGTGAATTGAACTTTGCTAGAAATAACGGCCTCATACTGATCAAATAGCAAAACTGTTTCTAAAACTAGTGACGATGCCTGGGAGGGTTTCGAAACTCCCAGTTTGAGTTATGACCAATAGTTATAATTCAAGAGGAAAACATGATCAAAACACCTCTTTCAGAATTCCGCGGGATAATATCTTCGCTTTTGTGAAGTGGGTTTCATAGCCGCGCGATCTGGCTAAATATTGCTGATTTCCCTGGAAGCTGAGGGCGCACACTTCGTCGGTCTATCTTGTTTTGAACAAGCCGTCTTAAATCAGCTTTTCTTGGTTCCTCCATTTATTCCAGATCTCTATGTTTGAGTGGAATGATGACGAGATGTATGTTAAGTTTAATGATCTGAAAAAACAGAATCCTGCATTAAAGACACTTTTGGCTGTAGGTGGATGGAACCACGAGAGCGGGGACGTCAGTCCGTTTTCTCGTATGGTTAGCACTGCGGCAAACAGAAAAGCTTTTATTGAGTCTGTCATCAGGTAAGCAGGTTTCAGTTTACATAGCAACTGACTTAGCATCACGGTTTCGAGAAGATAAGACGCATGAATCTCTCTTATTCTGGCTTGGATCTCGCCTTTGGAAAGTATATTTGCTCGTTATTTGTTGATAATATTCACTGAGGAAAAAGACTTAAACTGGAATAATATTTTTACCTCTTTGGTTTAAGGGGCTAAGGTTAGAATTTAAAGTTAGTATTCGTTAGGGTTTGGGGTTAGGGTAAAAAGTTTGGGTGACGGACTATATACAACTTGTTTGTAGTCTGGCCAGTAGATATCATAAGACTCTTCGTTTAGTTTCTTGAAACAGTACAAGTTTGATGGACTTGACCTTGACTGGGAGTACCCAGGAAATCGCGGAAACTCTCCTCCAGGAGATAAAAGTCTTTTCACTGTCCTTTGCCAAGAATTATTGACAGCTTTCAAGAAGGAAGCAGCGCGGAGCGGGAAACCGCGTCTCTTGCTGACAGCAGCCGTGGCAGCTGGCCAATCAACAATTGAAAAGGCTTACGAAGTCAGTCAATTGGCGGGAATTCTCGATTTTATCAACCTTATGACGTATGATCTTCGTGGAAGCTGGGATCCGGTGACTGGACACCACACTGCACTTATGGGCTCCCCTGGGGACAATCGAACGGTTTTGAATTCGGTCCGGTATTGGAGGGATGAGGTAATTTATTTATTAGAAAAAACTATCATACCCTCTTCACTTCGCACCAAGAAAGTACTAAAAGTCTTCTATTAGTCACCGAGTTCGGTGGAGCTTCAACATTTTCAAGCTGGCTAGTGAAATGACCAATTCTCAAGTTTTACGAAGAGCGTGAACACAAGGCAGCGAATTTGAATTTTCTGTCGTAGCTTCAACACCGCAACTCCTAATTTAGTTCCTGGAAAGTTGCGCTAGTTTCTAAAAGTTAGGCAAACCAACATAATGACGAAAAGATTAATAAATCTGACCTTGCAATTTTAAATGACGTTTTCGTTACCGACGTGTCGTAGTTCTTAAACTCCGTATTATTAGTATTTGGGGGTGGGGGGGGGGGGGGGTTGTCGTTGCGCGGTTGTTTCGTTTCTTAAACTCCCAACTATCTCCTTTTGCACAGGGTATGCCGTGTCAGAAGATTGTTTTAGGCCTTGCTACATATGGAAGAGCATTCAAACTCAAAGACCTTAATAACCACGGACTGGGAGCTCCGGCCAGAGGACAAGCCGACCCTGGGATGTACACGAAAGAATCGGGGTTTCTGTCATACTACGAGATATGTAAAATGGGACTGACAGTGGTACAGCATAACGCAGTGAAAGCCCCGTACGGATACAAAGGTGACCAGTGGGTGGGATATGATGATGAAGACAGTTTGAAACAGAAAGTTAACTCGGTCATCAAGGAGAACAATTTACTGGGTGCTATGTTCTGGGCTCTCGATTTGGACGACTTCAAGGGAACTTTCTGCGGTCAAGGAAGGTAGCCAGCTAAGTAGACGTGTTGCTGACAAAAAAAAAATCGAATTATTTTATTTTTATTGGTTCCGTGCACCTGGTTTTACCTCAATCACTATTCCTCTTAGTTGCTTTGGAGTAAGTCATTCCACCATGTTTAATTTGCCAAAATCTTAGACATCATATCAAACACAAAGACTTCCTCTTTTTTTCGCCACTTGCTCCCTGCGCCGATCCGTTTGCCCACTAGTACTGTTTCATCATAGGGAGTTTTTAAAGTCGTCGTTGCTCAAGGTCCTTAATTTTCCCACCCCAGCAGTCAACATCGCACCCTGCGAGCAGAGCCTCCTTTTGTCTTTTTCTTTTCTTTATTGAGGAGGAGAAAAGGAGGCTCTGCCTGAATCGCGTCAACTCTTTGAAGCCGCCGCAGCCCGAACTTCCAGAGTAGTCAATCTTGGTTTCTCTTGTCAAACCGGTTTTTTCCGGCGCGAGCATCCTTTTAGTTATAAAACCGATGGTTATAATTGAGCCCGCTGTACAGTGAAAAACCAAGATGGCGTGAGATCTGGCATATTAGGCTTGGGTTGGAGACTTTATCTTTTATCCTTACTCGAATCATGCAGAGTCTTTCTCGAGAACACCAAAATCAAGCAAGCAAAAAAAAAAAAAAAGGCTCTGCCAGCAGGGTGTCAATACCGTTTAGCATCGTTCAACAAAATCGAACGAATGTTGAAACAAATGTTGAAGCGGTTTGCTCAGGCCTTATGACTATAGATTTTTTGTGCGTCGCCGCTGTTATAACTGTTTGAACTCTGTTTCAAACGGAGCTCAAGTATGATTCTAAAGGGACGATCTAGTCCAATTTTGAATTAGGGTGGCCCGACCTGTGTTTAGGGCGCTTGCCTTGAGATCCCGGGATCTCGGATTCAAGACACGTTCTGACCACTCGTTGAATTTGTTCCTGGTAGACCCCGGTTCACTTCTCAGCTGCACTTTTAAAGAGCCAACTAGCTTGCCTCCGGCCAGTTGGGATTCTTAACAGTTGTTGTTGTTGAATGTTCTGTTCTGTCGTGATTGTGTTCCGTTGGCCCTGAAAAGCCCCTAGGGGAAAGTGGCCAATCAAGTATGTATTGTATTGTTGTAGTTCTAGCCCTGAAGCATAGGGAGCTCACAAGGAAACCAGCCGCTTGTCGGATGTCAAAATTGGGCGTCCATTTAATTATGTGCATTTCTAGACATAAGTGGCTTAAAGTGACACTAATCAATTAATTAATCAAGGAATTTAAGAGAGTTAAATAAGAACTTTTGACTTTTTTGGGGAAAAGTGTGTCAAAGAGGGATTTCAACTTGTCAGTAGCATCATTCGGAGCATGATGTAAAACAGTGCCTTTATCTCTGGGCTACACCTACCCTTCTCAGACCCTTCTGCCACCTAAATGTATCACCTATAATACCAAACTGAATTACATTTTCCCTTCAGTTATCCCCTGATAAATGCAGTCAAGAACGCCTTGGGGGCTGGTACAGATTCCGGCATGTCAACACCCGAGCCTCCACTCCCACCAAGTACTAGTTCATCCCCTCCGATAACATCTTCGCCTCCTTCTGGAAATTGTCAGGCTATTGGTTCTTGGCAAGAGGTCGCAGGAATGGACCAGTGGTGTGCTGAAAACTGTAAAATGGGTCATTGTCCACCGAACATGTGCAGATGTAATTAAGAAAGGACAGCTTCAAACGTGATTCAGCAACATGAAGAGGCACGTCATAAGTTGTAGCTCCAACGTGTGAATCGTTATCAAATAAAAACAGTTATGGCCACGATACTTCTGAATTTGTGTTATTTCAAGAATGAGCAAGATAAGAGTGTTGTTATGGCTTGGGTGGGCTCCCAAGCACGGTCACAAATGAGTCTATTTTTTTAAAGTGCTACCGTGATCAAAAAATTATTTTCTTTTTTTCTTTAGAGTTCGAAAGCGCGTTCGCTTAACACCTGACTGGTAAAATTTTGAGCTTTGATTTTTATCCAAAGGCTGTTTATTTTGAGTGTAAAGTTTGGATTTCACCGTCCTCCATTACTCACGTTCAAAACTGACCGATTGGACCTCAGAAGGTTGGATCTGGTATTGTAAATAGTCGTGCGTTTTTAACATGAGCCATTGGTTCGGGAGATTTGGCAACCTCTCCCTACGTTCGCGACTTTAAATAAAGTTACCTTACCTTACCTTAAAAGTGACGTCATTTACTCACTAGCTTAAAATTTCAGGGTGTAAACGCAACTTATTATGTATGCAAAAAGTCTGAAAGCCCGAAACTCCTGTGCTGCATATTAATTCAACCGCGTACACACGCATTGCATTCTTAAATAGCTCTCTCAAGATTTTAAAGTTAGTAATGGCGGATTAATAAATAACAAAATTCCAGTTAAAATAAAATCAAAACTTAAAACTTGGGTCACTTATTGTTAAGTTAACATAGTTTTGAAATCCAAAGAAAAAGAAGAATTGTTTTTTGATTGCAATAGCACTTTAAGAATACCCGTTACCGCGAAAATCAGTTGTCATATCCCTGAAAAAAAAAAAAAAAACATGACAGAAGCAGTCACGCGTGACATGGCTTCTTCTGATTGGTTAAAGTTGGCGGCCCTTTGTTTGTTTCGCGCGCAAAGTGTATCTAAAAATAAATCCATTTGTGACTGTGCTGCTGCAAGGCCGCAAAGTGATCATAGATCAACACTCTTATCTAATTCACTCCTGATCGTTTTCGTGTTTTTAATCCCCAGCGACGATTCTTTGTTCACGTTTGAATACATCGTAAGTGAAAGAAAGACCCCAGCATTAGAAGATTGATCCTTGCGGGATACATTTACTATGTTCTGCTCAAGGGCTTCCAAGGGGGATTCTGATGTCGCTTTGTCGCTCATTTTCCAGCCCACGTGTCGCCTATTTGGCTAGAGACAAATGTCGCTATCGTTTTTTCGCTGCAATACAATTGCCGCTGTTGCTTTTTCGCTAGAATTCAAATGTTTGCTAAACGTGCTTAATTTTTGCGTCCTGTAATAAATGATGTAATATCATATAAAAGGAAACGAACCACGGAGGTGTTTATACGGTCATCGAAATTCGTTTTAATCAAGCAACAATTAAGTCCTCGCATTATTAATTATTAATCGCTGTCATTGCTAGACACTGCTTAAGCTTAAATACAAGGAAGACCGTCAAAACTCTCTCAGTAATTATTAGTCAGTAATTACTGGTAAACAGCTTCAGACAACTTACCTTTCCTTTCTTTCCCCTTGTGGCCCTTTTTGTCCTTCCTTTTGCTTTTCTTGAGAATGCTGTGACTGCTGTGCGGTTTTTTTAAAAATGTTTTTCCATTTCACGTACTCCACGCGGTTAACAAAAAGCGCCAGAAAAGCCGTACAGACCCGCTAAAAGTCACCGAATTACAGAGAATTGTGACTGACATGACTACGTGTCGACCTTTGCACCACAAAAGGTAATAAGAGACATGAGACGCTCACTGCATAACAAGTGCGTAGTGTTGAATGATGGTTTGTTTAATACATGTATATCTTAATTTGCACAAGAAATATACATGTAGCAACACCAACAGAAGAGAAGATTTAGCAGCCTGCAGAGCAGGCGTTGTTTTGCAGGCGGACGCTTGTTCAAGATCTAAAGTTCGTAATGGGCCGCCATTTTCAAAGCACATACTGTCCTCCTCTCACTGAGTGCAATTTTTTTGACTGGCCCCAGGCCTCTGTTAATCTTGCTAAGACGTCGGCCAATAATTCTTTAATACCAAAACAAAAATACGCCTGCTTTGCAGGCTGAAGATTTAGAGTCATGCTGGCCTGGTCGGTCATGTCGTTGTCGAAATAACAAAGTGAAAAGATGTCGCTTTGTCGAAGTTAAAAATGTATTGTCGCTGTCGCCAATTGTCACTTTTTCCCCGTCAGGTTCTGTCAGTTGTCAATGTTCTGGAACAAGATTGTCGCTACTTTTTTGCAATTTTGGAGCGATGTCACTTGTCGCCAAGAACCCTTGGAAGGCCTCTGTAAGGTTCAGGTGCAAAATGTTATAGTTGGCGCTTGCCAGAGGTAAGATTTTCTTAGTCGATAGAGGGAAGATTGAATTGTAATGCTATAGTATTAAGAGACCAAGCACCATGTGAACTACTTCCACTCAATCGATCCTTGTACTTCCAGCTGTATATCTAGGGATACGAAGACAAACATGGTAGCTTTTGAGCGTTTAGCAACTTCGTTTTGTCAATTATACATAGCTGACTGAAATTTCCAGAGATACCACGTAGTACTTTCATTTGATCGGTATAGAACGTTTACAATAAGCGGGCTTAATTGTTTCTGATCCAATCCAGTGGGACTTTGCATAAGCTGCGTCCTGGCCCAAAATCTTATGATCTTTGCACCACATGCAGTCACTTTAGGAGCTTAAGCCGACTCAGGAATTCTCGGCTGGACGTCTCCTGACGGTGTAGATATCCATCAACAAAGGCTAAAAACATAACACAAAAGGTGTTTCGTATTCAGAAAAGTGTTAAAGCATTCAGGATCGATCAGATTGTACTGTGAACTTACGTTAAGCAGAAAAAAGTAGTTAATTTTTTATTGAATGACCATATTTAGGGGCGAGATGAATTTTGTGGGGAACACAAATCTATTTCAGTTCGTTTGCGCGTATCGACAGTGGCGGTTAGTGCTGGGACACGGAACCATTTTTCGTTCTCTAGGATTTATGGATTAACGCTCTCACCCGGGGAAAAATGGTACAGGTCGCCGTCGTCTCTCGCCGACCAGCACTACTTCGACGCTCCTCGCCGCTGGTGAGCGAGAAGACCTCTGGCATCCAGGGTAAAATGTTAGCCAATTTGTGGAAGGAAAGTTTTTTCAGCTCTTTCGAAAAGAGATTTGTCGCCTTCAAGTGGGTAATTTTTTACGGGAAAATGGTGATCACGTTCCGAAATTCGGCGGGTCTACTCTGCAGATCCAGCAGATCGCAGATCGCAGGTCACAGGTTGCAGTCATTGTTTCACCAACACAGAAAGTATCCTAAACATTCTTAAAAGCTAACCTTAGGCATAAAAACTTTTGTTTAGGCCTAACTAGACCCAAGGTTAGCTTTTAAGAATGTTTAGGATACTTTCTGTATTGGTGAAACAATGACCTGCAACCTGTGACCTGCGACCTGCGACCTGCGACCTGCAGATTAGACTCGCCGTCCGAAATCCTGGTAAAAACGTGGACGAAGCTTACGGAATAACTTTGGTTGGCCTCTGTGGGGGGATTAATTGAGCAGTCTTCGTCTGAATGTCATGGATTTCTGTATTCATGTTTTCAAACGAGTTATGGAGGCAGTAAACAATATTGACGTCGGGGAATTCGGCGCTGGAAGCCTTCCCGGTATACAGGCTCACGCTCAAACGTTGAGGTAAAATAATTGCTGTTAGGTTCAATTTCATGATATCAGGATATCATGATAGCAGGAAATTGATAAGTCTGTGATTAACATTGAATGTGCCTCCCTGTGACATGCTGGGAAATCAATTAGCCCGGAATGAAATTTTACACAGCTACAATTGGGCATTCTAAATTTCCCACTTCCTCAGTTATCGAGTTCCATAAGTATAAAATTTTAAAATGGTTTGCTTTAAAATCAGAAAAGAACCAATTCATCGTTGCTGTTGAGAAAATTGTATGGCAGGCAAACAAGTTATATCTCGGTAGCAATACACCAATACATCACTAACGTTTCATGTTTAACCGGAGAATTATGTTCGAAGGTGTAATAGCTGTTGAGTTTTATTTCTCAGTTATCGAGTTCCATGGGTATATAACTTAAAAATGGATTGCTTTAAAATCAGAAAAGAACCAATTCACCGTTGCTGTTGAGAAAAGTGTATGCCAGGCAAAACAAGTTATATCTCGGTAGCCTGAAAGTTAAGAAATAATTTGCCTGTGTTTAAATTAACAAATACACCAATACATCACTAACGTTTCATGTTTAACCGGAGAATTAGGGAAGCAGATGTTCGAAGGTGTAATAGCTGTTAAGTTTTATTCCTCAGTTATCGAGTTATAAACTTAAAAATGGATTGCTTTAAAATCAGAAAAGAACCAATTTACCGTTGCTGTTGAGAAAAGTGTATGCCAGGCAAAACAAGTTATATCTCGGTAGCCTGAAAGTTAAGAAATAATTTGCCTGTGTTTAAATTAACAAATACACCAATACATCACTAACGTTTCATGTTTAACCGGAGAATTAGGGAAGCAGATGTTCGAAGGTGTAATAGCTGTTAAGTTTTATTCCTCAGTTATCGAGTTATAAACTTAAAAATGGATTGCTTTAAAATCAGAAAAGAACCAATTTACCGTTGCTGTTGAGAAAAGTGTATGCCAGGCAAAACAAGTTATATCTCGGTAGCCTGAAAGTTAACTGACGAAATAATTTGCCTGTGTTTAAATTAACAAATATACCAATACATCACTAACGTTTCATGTTTAACAGGATATCATGATAGCAGGAAATTGATAAGTCTGTGACTATTATTGAATGTGCCTCCCTGTGACATGCTGGGAAATCAATTAGCCCGGAATGAAATTTTACACAGCTACAATTGGGCATTCTAAATTTCCCACTTCCTCAGTTATCGAGTTCCATAAGTATAAAATTTAAAAATGGTTTGCTTTAAAATCAGAAAAGAACCAATTCATCGTTGCTGTTGAGAAAATTGTATGGCAGGCAAACAAGTTATATCTCGGTAGCAATACACCAATACATCACTAACGTTTCATGTTTAACCGGAGAATTATGTTCGAAGGTGTAATAGCTGTTGAGTTTTATTCCTCAGTTATCGAGTTCCATAAGTATAAAACTTAAAAATGGATTGCTTTAAAATCAGAAAAGACCCAATTCACCGTTGCTGTTGAGAAAAGTGTATGCTGGGCAAAACAAGTTGCATCTCGGTAGCCTGACAGTTAAGAAATAATTTGCCTGTGTTTAAATATTAACAAATACACCAATACATCACTAACGTTTCATGTTTAACCGGAGAATTAGGGAAGCAGATGTTCGAAGGTGTAATAGTTGTTGAGTTTTATTCCTCAGTTATCGAGTTCCATGGGTATAAAACTTAAAAATGGATTGCTTTAAAATCAGAAAATAACCAATTCACCGTTGCTGTTGAGAAAAGTGTATGCCGGGAAAAATAAGTTGCATCTCGGTAGCCTGAAGGTTAAGATATAATTTGCCTGTGTTTAAATTAATTTGAAATAAAGAGAATAAAGAAATAATTTTCCATTTTTCTATTGCATGATGCTGGCCGTTGTAAACCGTGTTTTAGAAAATATTTCAGATTGATTTACTGTGCCTCTGGACTATTTTGACACATCACTCAAAATTAATTTAAAGTAATTTGAGTTATTTGTCGTCATTAAAACTTTATGACGAAGTCGGCCCAACAAATGTGTCGAGATTAACACCTCTCTCTCCCTCTCTCGCGCTGCCTTTTTAGTGTGAGTATTGTTACAACTCCCACTGAGATTTTGGTACTTTTTTTTACCTAAACAGCGGGGACCCACATTCCTGACCCAAGTTAAGCTCCTCATGGAAAATTTGTTTTGTCTCCCATGTTCTTCCTTTTTAGCTTTTTGATGAATGTTTACCCGCAATTTTGACGGTCGGAAGTTTTCCAAAGTCAGATCCTCTTCAACAAGTATTTCTTGACCCCCGGAATCACAGGTATTCCTAAAAGTAATCCACGAACATTTTTGCATCTCAAACGATTCATATTTTTCAATGGGCCCCCGGTAAACGGAAGTTTGATCAGTCATAAAGCCAGTTCAGGATCTGAAAAGTCAAGGTATAGAAAATACAAAGCTTTCATAAGAAAATCGCCCTTATTTAGCGAATTTAAGGTAGAATTTTATTCCGACCTGTCAGACAGCCTTGGTTTTTAGAACTCTGGGCTAAAAATCGTAGTGCCGTCCGTGACCGCGGAAAAGGTCATCATTTAAAAATACCATATATTAATTTGTGTGCCATAACTCTGACTTCTAACTTGGAGTCAACTAAATTTTTAAAAATTAAGATAATCACGGATAATGCGCACTTTGCGATTAAGTGAGACATAGAGGCTTGGCGGACTCTGGAGAAAAAGGAGTGATTTGTTTAATTTCAAGTTGTTGAACTAGAAGATATGTACCAAAATGTCGACCAAAGCAAGCCTGGAGTATCGTGCACTCGCTGC
>NC_090872.1:23985598-24028098 GCF_036669935.1 Montipora foliosa
AAAGAAAATTGATTGAAACAAAGAACACGAAAGTTTAATACCGCATCTGAACTAAAAACGTGACCTCGTTACAGACCGTCTTAAGTTGGTCAGGGAAAGAACGACATTCAGGGTAACGGTTAGGGGAGAAATGAAAACGTCTGTCATCTTAACCTGAAAACGAAGTGTTTTAAAGGAGAAAGCAAATTGCGTGATCTATCAGTTATTGATTAGCACTTTCCGACATTTTTCATTGTTGCTGTTAAAAGATGGTGACGCATTTAAAGCACGTATTTTCTTTGAAAACAGCGCATGTGCAAACAGAAATAAACCGCGGAAATAAAAACGAATTGGGCGAATGATTTCCGCCGGCGATAAATATGACAAATTTTATGGTGCTAGAGTAGTCTGCTAGAGTTACAACCAAAGCTATGCGGGAGCGATTTCATACCCCTTTGATATCAATTTAATTCAGTGAATGGAGTAACCGCAGATATTTTGGCGTGGACATGAAGGAGTTTAGAGGAGTACTTTCAGTATAGCGGTGAGCACAAAATAATTTTTTGGCGGCAGAATTATTGACCCTGGCGCATGTAAATATTGAACAAAATGGTAATGCACTCAGCTAACTATATTCTTTGTGGAGCAAATACATATTTGTGGAATATGACTCAAACATTCGTCTAAAACTTGACTTTTTCTGAAATTAAACTTTCATTTTTCTTTCTTTCCTTTATGTCGCGGAGTCGCCAAAAAGAGACTTTTCTGAGCTTGTGTCATAAAAAAAGTGATAAGGGTAGCGACAAAGAGCTCTTCAGTCTGTTATGTTATAGTCAAGTCTAGAGAAAATCGATGCATATCTACGCTAAATCGTGCTGGTGAATTAAAAAGCTTTCAAGAACCGCCGGCGTGTAAACTGAATATGACTGGCACAGGGAGGCATGATACAAAAGACATTCACATTTGTTAATGTGATACATATACATTTATTGTACCATGAAAAAACCTAAAATGATTTAAATTTATGTATCCTCATAAAAGTCGGCTATCATAGATTTCGATCGACTATTTTCAATTTTTGTCAGACGCAAGTATCGAGGCGGCAAACTAATTTGTTTTTATCTGCAAAATTCTCCCCGAGAATTTTACAAGTATTTTGAACTACAAACACAGAAATTTAACTATTGTAAATAAACATTTGCTTCTATTAGTTAATTACAACAGCATAAATGGCTTAAAATTTTAATATATAATTTCTTTAACCTACTCCACTAAGCAACTTTTGACTCCTAAAATGTTATCAAAGTAATTAAAACTATTAAAATTTTCAAAACTCAGAGCACAATTTAGACTAAAAAGACTAGACAAATGGAATATTTCGTTCGGATCTACCGAACTTCGTCAGCCACAATGTAAATTTGAAAGTTAAGAAGGGTTATATAATGGTCTCCAGGGGGCTAAAATTATCAAAGTAATTATGAATGAACGCCAACCCCGGTAGACTTTATTTTATAAGCAATACTGATTCTAGACGATACACGAACGTAGAAATGTCTGATTGAATTACACTTCAGTTTGACAGCGTTTACAGGAAAGTTAGAGTTCGTTAGAATTTCGCTTTTCAAAGAATACCAGATGATGGTTAATTTTATCATGACAATGACATACGAAGAGAAATGCCCTGCGGTGTGGTACTTCGTATCTCACCATTAACGCGGGGTGATATCCTGTTTGAAAAGACTGTCTTATAAATTTGAGTACTGATCTACCACTGACAACAAAGGCGCACTTAAGCAAATTCTGAAATGGTTGTTGTTGATAGAATTTGTGCCCAATCAAATTCCTTGGAGTGAGACCAAAAAATCTTCCAAGCGTTCCCCATTAGGATTGTCCGTCCTGTGGCTTTGCATCTACAAAACGATGGACCGAATGAAACGGTAACTAAAGATATATTTGCCTTTTTTGCAAAGTTAATGAAGAATCACAGAGTGCGTTGTGATTCATTTGATTCGTACGTTACAGCTTTATGTAAGCTATTTTTCGGCCTTCGTTAGTCGGCCATGAAGTATTATCGGCGTTTCCATTTTAAAATTTTAAAATCATTTTTATGTTTTCAGAAGATTTTCTTCGCACGCTTAAACGAGATCACACACATTTGTGACGATTCTTGAAGCACTGTTCTGTGAAATTAGTTCCTGACTCATTGAAAAAAGCTGATCACCAGAAAGCAACCCTTTGACTTGATTCCCAAGACCGAATTACGTAAGGTAAGAAATATGTATTTCGGTACAGTACACAATATATTTATCTCATGTGTGACTTGGTACAAAAATTTGCCACGAAATCAGACGCTTTTTCTCTACTGAAGAAGCCGTGGCCCATAGACTGCACAAACCGGCTGATCTTGGCAAGAAAATTATTGTCTTCAACAAACTGAATAACAATATATTCTTTCCTTTATCGTTTTCTTTGTTTTAGAAGGCCGGCAGTGGTGAGTTTTAGGAAAACTGTTTCTGACCGCAATAAAACAATATAATTTCGAGAAAAAACATCTGCTTTCTTTTTCAACGTGTGTTCAAAGATTGACAGACGGTCAAATCAAAACCGCTTTCGCTCTCTGAATTCCCTTAGTTTTTCTTTTTAATCCGATGTTTTGATCAAAATTTCTTTTAATTGACAATAAAGGCTGAGGTTTTGTGTGCGGTGAATCTTTAAGCACAAAATGGGCTTGAAAACGGTTGTGATGTGTTATCAAACTGCTTCGCAGCAAATAGCAAAAATACGTGAGCAAGTCGCTTTATTTGCCCATAGAACACACCAATAAAGCTTATGGTAATAGAAAAGTGAAGTGCATTTAATTTGACAGCAAATTTGTTTTAAGAAAATTGGTCTTATCTTCAACATCTGATCTTCGCTAAAATATCAAGGACTTTATCGACGTATTAAAGGGCCTTAGTTTTTGAAACATGACCGAGCCTTTAACATGTCACTTGCGTTTAAGATGCTCCAAAAGCGTAAAAAATAGTTTAGAGCAAGGCGAATAATGTAAATTAGTTAGCCTTTAATTCAGATTTGCTTTGAGAATAAGTAACTCCTTAAATTTAAAAAAAGTAATATGTCTTCCGATGATCTCGAATGACGGTTCTTCAGTAAAAAAATTGTGTATGCCCTGACCACGATCCGCATGTAAAGGTTCCATAGAATCACGACCGATATAAGTCTATTAATAAACGGCACGTTTTTTGTTTCATCCATCCTGTTTTGGTAACTCCAAAATACATCTAACGTCAAAAAATGTTAGCTAAAGGTGATGTTTACTTTTCGCCTGTGACACGAGACAGGATTTAAGTCATTTGCGCAGAAGGTTTCCAACCAATTTGAACATTGCTTAAAAGAAATTGAATGTCTCCTCTAGTTTGATTAAAATTGAAATTCATATTTCTTTTAATTCAAAGCCGTGAAGTGTACTTCCGATTGTGTCGGCTGCAATTCGTCTCCTGTTACTTTGTATTTGTAATATTGATATATTTTGCAAATAGGCGTATTGTTCTATGAACGTTCGCAGTCTGATTGAGTCAGGCATGTTTTATACTCAATCGGATTCTAAAGCCGGATCTTAAAGTGTCGAGTTTGTGGCTCTCTCAGCTCATCCATTAATCAAACTCTATATGAAGCAGTCTGCTTGCAAAATGCAGAGATTTTCCAGTAGTTGTTTTGACAGGTTGAGCCGAGAAGGAAATTCAATGGAAAACATCAGTCTTCAATTGAAGGTATTGAAGGTGAATTTCTGTTAAACTGTTTATCACGTCATTCAGACTCTTTTTTCGGAAAAGTTAGTACTCATTTCTTGACAATGAGTTCAAGTTTTTGGCGCTGCTTATAGTAACATGTTCATTTGTAACCTTGGAACTGAAATCGCAATAATTTGATCGTTATCTCCCTCTTCTTAACAATTTATCAGCTGTGCAACAGTGGTTTTTGTTTTTCTTCTTTTTTGCCAAAAGGATTCCTTTCTCGAGGCTTGATTGGTTCAGGAAGGGATCTACCCTTTAATCAATGTTCATGAATTTTGCTGGATTGTTGTGCAAAACAAACTATGGTTGCTAACATCCATCCAACTTCACTAAGAAAGAATATTCTTGCCAATTGCATGACTAAACTAAAGATCAGCATCCGATCTATTGTATTTACAACGACAATTCAACGAGCGAGCTCTTTGCCGACGAGGTAGGATGTAAACATAATTATTTCACCCCTCGGCATTTCCAAAAGGAAGAAAAATAACCATGCACTCACTCTTCCGCAAATTTGCATGGTTGTAATTTCAGTCATTCACTTGTGAAACGAATGCAATACTACAATTGTAGCGCTGAATGTATATTTATCTTTCTATTTAGTAACGTGGTATCGATTTAGAGAATGTTGACATAAAAATTGAAGCCTTGTTCGTACATTCGAAAAGGTCAAGACTTTTTCTTCTGTCCACGTTCAAAGTGGATTAAATTTTGTTCTGGAGGGATTTAATCTTCTGTCCATGTTCAAAGTGGATTAAATTTCTTTCTGGAGGGATTTAATCTTCAAATGACTAATTAAAATCAACTGGGTTTGTGCTTTTCTCTCTCAAAAGACAAAGAAACTGTTCTTCTTTCGACAAAGGAACTAAACCTTTTAGTTACAGAATTTTAATAAACTAAATGACATTTGGCCGTTTAATTTTGTGCTGTTTTTCAATGCGTATGCCGCAAGTTCTAAAAAGAGTTATTGCATTGTCTCAGAAGCTGTTCAGAATTTATCACTAGCAACCTTCTGCTCGAATAACAACCACATCGAGTGCATGCTATCCAACGAGTGAGTACTTGAGGCGATTTCTTACAAACATGTGACCACAAATTCAATTCCCCCCCAAAGCTGAACATCATCCTTTGCTGTCTCCAACACTAAAAGAGTGCGTATAGTATAACTAAAAAAGCGAGCTGCACGTGAAACACGTAGATATTCTAGAACCTTTCGAATTTTTTCTTTGCCTCTGTAAGCCAACAACGTGGGATATTGCCATATTAATTAAGCATTTTAACGAAAATGCAAACATACAAAAGTCAATCTTTTCTTTTCTTTTCTTTTCTTTTCTTTTCTTTATTCAATTGAACCGGTGATGCATATTTGCAAGATTAAAATTGGATGTTTTTTTTTAATGTTGATGTTTATCAACAGAAAGTTATCATTACGGTAACCTAAATTACTTGATTTGCAAAGTCATGTTGAAAATTCAAATCTAATGATATCACTGTCTTGGAGGTTGGAAAAGAGTAGGAAGGATAACCAACAACATGATTGAAGTTACAATCATTTTATGTCAATATTTTAATATTTTTACTTAAAATTTAATAACCTGAAAGCCAAAAATTGTCAATAACGAAGTTTGGTTTTGTCAATATCACATTAGCTTCAATAAAAGGGCTTGGCTCTTGAAGCATCTGATTTAGGAAGCCTAATTTCCTGAATCGTTCCCGATAGTCATAGCAGATCCACTGTTGAGACACGACGTATCTTTCAAATTTATTCAGAGCAAAGACCTCTTGAGAAGAGAAATTAAGGCCAGTTCTTTGGCAAGATAAAGCCGTACATTCTTGAGACACCTAGAGGCTAAAAAACAAGTTAAAAATATCTTCGAAAAGGTAGGTTAATTGATTTAAATCAGAAGAACATTTATGGAAACAAGCGTCTTTAAAAACAGAATGACATAAAGGCCTTCTAAACTTTCCTTTTAAACAGCTGCGCTCGAGCGACCGTATTTTCCAAGTAGAATAGCTCTTTTTGTCCTTTTGTTTTCGTTTTTTGAGAAGAATGACCATGGCATTTTGTAGAACTAAACTGGCCCTGACATTTGACATGTTGCTAAAAGGTAGCTCCCAAAGGTAGCTCCAAAGGTAGCTCCAAATACAATTAACTTCCCCAAACAACTGTATTATAAAGAAATCATTCCAATCGTGCACTTGAGCTCTCAACTATACAAGCTTACAACTTGATAGTAGCTGGGTTTTTTTCCATTTTTTTTAAATGAGATGCTTCAATTATGCCTTGATTTTTTTGTTTCAATTTACCCTGATTTTTATGAAGAAGTTTTGCCGACCCTCAACGAAGCCTTTATGAAACGACGATGAAAATGGATTATGAATTATGGATTATGATTACTCCACAATTTGCAATGTAACAAAAAAGCAGGACGGTCTGTCATTAAAAACGTCTTGCCGCAAGTGTAATGCTTTATCTTAGCAGTGCACAGTCTGTTTTCTTTTGTTTTTCACAGCTTAACTGCTATTTTATTTCTCACGGGTCATTTTTAACGTAATACGCTAGGACGTAGGCTAAGAAAGGGCGTAAAAAATAAAATGTGAAGTGAAGAAATGTGCTTTTATTTCTGGTGGCTCTTGCACACTCGAAGAAAACGAGGGAGCGCCTTTGCAGCAGTCGAACATACGGCCTTCTAATTACTTTATATACCTTATTCCAAATTGGCCGCCATTTTGGTATTCGTTTGTTTGATTGTAAATTGGCCCTTTTGACCTCGTTCTAGGTTAAATATGGTTTTTAATTTGAAAGCGAGGCCAAAAGGGCCAATTTGCAAGGAAACAAAAGAATACAAAAATGATGACCATTTTGGAATGAGGTGTTTGCGGAAGACGTACCTCTGAGTCATACGCGACAGTTGGAGCCGATTATTTCAGGTGAAATTAGCCGAACTAAGGTTCGACTCTTGCAAAGAATGACTCGGCTTTTTCCGAGTATCCCCGAGTCACAATCGGAAAAATTCGTCTCTTCATTTCGTTTACCACCGTAAGAAATGAGAAAATCTTTGCTGACGTCATTGTTTACAATGAAGGCAACATGCTATTTACAACATGACTTTAAAAGGCAAAAGAACTTGTTAAACTTAGTTAAACCGATCTTCAGTTTTAAGTCTTTTGGCTTTGATAACGAGCAAGTTATTAGCCATCAAAAACTGATAATCTTGGGTTGCGAAGGCGCCAATGATTCCCTATATACTTTGTAAAAATGTTGTATTTTCAAAGCAGAATCGTTGCTCAGAGATTATCTGGTACATCAGGTTAAAATCTTCAGGGATGACTCAATATGCAATGTAATTTCAATATTGAGTACTTTATTCTTGGCAGACTATAGTCTTGTGTTAATGACGCAAAAATGTAAACAAAGATTTCCCCGTTACCATCTTATTGATTACAGGATAAATCTGATTCCACCGCCAGGCCAGACTGAACAAAAAAATAAAATCTAGTCGGCCATCGACTCTGAGATACGGTTTTCTCGTTCAGGCATAAGTAAAATGTTATTAGCTTCATTGAATTCATTGGCTTGAATGATCATCAAAAAAAAAAAAACCTTGAATCAGTCAATTTCTTCTACTATATTTGGGACTGTTCGTTGTCCCGGCTTTTAAACCAGAAACTAGGGACTTTAAGATCTACGACGACCGCGTCGACGAAATGTAACTCCTGGCCAGGCTATCGTAAGTCTTTCGCGATCGCGATGATTTCATCAGCGCGGTTTCAGAGTAAAAGTAGAAAATGAAAGGTTCACATCTATTCGACATCGATACGGTGATTTTTCCTCTTTTAATCGACAATATTCTTGTTTTGCGCGGCCCCGACAAAATTTGGATCGGACCGGATCGGACCACGGAAAATTAATAACAAATCAAAAATTAAGCTTGAATCAAATTCAAAACGTGAACTCTGAAATAATGCGCCGATCAAATGGAAACTTCAACATTCCCTTCCCCCCCCCCCCCCCCCCATCCCGGGCAAACCCCGGGCATTTGACTATCTTCTGTGCCCGGGTGGGAAAATTTAAGCGGAAGTGACAGGTTTCAAATGATTTTTCTTCTGGCGCCGAAGTTGCTAACAGCCATAAAACACGTTTTTGGACGAGAGATAGAAGAGTGTAAAGGAAGAGATGTAGCATTTGCGAGCGATTGGCTTACAAAAAAGGTCTTCAAAAGGTCAAACAATAGCTTAGGATGCGGTGTGGCACGGGGAGCTGCTGGGAGAAATACATTGACTTTGATTCACGTTTGATTCAGTTTTATTTTTTGTTTGTTGTTATTTTTTCGTGATCCGATCTGTGTCCAGTTATTGGACACTTCGCCCATATTGTATAATAATTGCAAGATGGAATAATCATGACGGTTTAGTAATAACAACCTAAGACTTTCGCATACTCATAACGTCACAAAAGTATTTATATTCATGTGGATGACATATGCAAATGAGGACACGTGACTTGTTACGGCCACAAAACTCAAATTAAAAAAGCGGCAATAGTTTATACTAAAATTGATTTCACTTAGCTACCATTAGATTAGTCAAAATGGTAAAAGAAAGCGAAATGTGCTTGGCCTTCGCTAAATATGTCTTTAGTTTTGGAAATATACCGCATTTTTGTACTAGTGCCCAGTCCCCTATGGAAAGTGATTTCTTTTTTGGACCTTTATTTAAAAATTATCTTCAAATGTCCAAGCACAGAAATGATGTACCCAACGGTGTTAACATCATAAAGGTAAATCCAGCCACCAGAAAATGCCATGAAAAAGTGTTGCCGTTTGGCTGTGAAGATTTCTTTGCTAAAAATAACTTTGACATGTCAAGTGATAATATATCATCCTATGTAACAGTTAAGGTTTCACATCTTATCGCTGCTAACGATTTCCAAAGTTAGTTCGTGCTATATAAAATGGATCAATAGTTAGACCACCCCCTCGCTTATTTTCATAAAAAAGATCTGGGCCCAGGCCTTAATTCACCTGAGTTAAAACAGCTCAAAGTTATATTTTGAAGTGACGTATTCGTCGCCGTAGCCATCGTAGCTCCTGAACCCACGACGGCGACTTCAACTAAAGGCTTCGAGTCGGAAGAATTTATGGTGCAAAAGAGTGGCTCTGCTCGGCAAGTTTAACTGTCAAGGATTTGAACAATTGTTTTCCTTTCTCTGCAAATTTGCAACACAAAATTGAACTTCTATAAATTTAAAAACGTCAGAACAAAACGGCAAATTTCTAATTGCTCTATTACTCTGAACTCCGATCCTACCAATTAAACCGAGTTACGGGATAGATCATGGCTCGTTTTTAGAAGTTGAAATAAATGGGAGAATCACAAAAATCAGTTAAGGGTGAATTTGCAGTTTCCATGACGATTTCGTTGACCCTCGCCATACTAGAACTTTACGCCCCTAATATCAACCGAAAAAAGCTCTGTTCGGTGAATAGATATTTAAAGATTAGAAGGGATTTGTATTCAAAAAGCTTAGAGTACCTGACATTCTTCATTCCTTTCATACTTGTAAAAACAGTGATTGATTAACATAATTCGCAAAAAAAAATCGTTGATTCTGCAATACATGTTCGATCGACCATTGTAAGTGGACGTTACAATTAACAAATTGATGTCAGTTTTTCATGCGTCTGTCCTGTTATTGATCATGAATTTCGTCATAACATTTTCAAAGTAGTTGTAGATCCACGAGGCGATACAGCCGCGATAGCCTAGTGGATCCGCAGACTACTGTACTTTGACAATGTTATGACGAAATTGATTTTCAATAACAGGACAGACGCATGAAAAACTGACATCAATCTGTTTTTTACAAAAGCCAAAATGCAGAGGGGTCAAAATTAAGTCAAAACACGAGAAGAACGCGAGACAAAAATGCGAGAAACTTCAATAGACCCATATCACTCAATGTTCAAACAAAAGATTTTGCCCGTCGAACCTCTCGTTCAATGCGAGGCTGGACGGGCAAAGACAATGCAAAGACAAAGCCTTCATTCCCCAAGGACTCCAAAATGGCCGCCGAGTGATAAAGGTGAATTTGACGCTAGCAATATCGCGACATTATCGCATAAATTATAAATTTGTGTATGTCCGCTTATTGACAACAAAAACTAGCCAATGAGCGGGGTTTTGCCAAAAGTAGGCCCGCGGCCCACGGCCCGCGACGGCCCGGCGGCCCGTGGAGAGAGGGAGGAAAACCGGAGTACCCGGAAAAAAACCCTCGGAGTCAGATTGAGATCGCCTGAAACTCAGCCCACATACGACCCGAGACCAGAGTTGAACCTGGGTCACAGAGGTGGGAGGCACGGTTGATGACCACTAAACCACCCTGACTCCCCTAGAATCCTTGTTTCTGTTTGTTGTTGTAAACAGACGAAAACAACAGAGAATGGCAACATTTTTCACTTAGCAACATGCAACGAAAGAAAGGATCGAAAAGGATTGAAATGATTATCAAAATGGTAAAATTCAAACTCACCGACTTTCATTTGCGCGCTTAAACCCGATGCAAATCTGAGCATGCGCGTGGATTTACCGCTGGACAACAAAACTGTGTGGGCCTCCGGGCCACCGGGCCGCCGGGCCGCCGGGCCGTCGCGGGTCGTGGGCTGCGGGCCGCTGGGCCGTGGCGGGCCGTGGGCTGCGGGCCGCTGGGCCGCGGGCCTGCTTTTAGCAAAACCCCCAATGAGCGCGCGAAGATCTTGCAGCTATTGTAAAACTTACAGTCTTATGTACGTTATAATTCGAAATAGATATACATCAATAGACATGCGCTATTCCTCTCTTAGAACTCAGCATTGTAACGTTTAACGATAATTTGAAATTCTATTGACATGTATCTATTTACGTACATAAGACTGTAAGTCAGTTCAAATTCGTATTGTACTGTGCACGTGAACTGCAGAATCAAAGGTGTTTTCAATTTTTTACGAATTCTAGTTTATTTGCTGTTATCAAGACCATTTGATTAACAGAGCCATTTTCTCTTTCATGTTCTAACAAAGAATAATGACTGTGAGAATTAAGTCACTGAACTACAGATAAGCTGTAACCACTACTGTGAGGGATTCATTTGTCTCCAGTGCAAATCAACAATGAACCAAACCGGTCAAACCATATTGAGGGGGACAGAAGAAACAGGAAATAATACCTTCGAGGAAGACGACGAAGAGATATACACGCCTACCTTTCATGCCCTAACTGATATTGTTGGGATTTTATTGGCGCTAATAATAGTGGTCCTAAATACTATGGTTTTCATCTTAGTCGGCAAAAAGCGTTCCTTAAGGACAACAACTAATTTCTTCCTCATGGGGCTAGCTGCAAGCGATCTTCTTACAGGACTTGTCAGTCTTCCCGTAGCCATAACCTGTAACATTTTTCGAGAGCATGGGGTGTGTTTTTCAACTATTTACATCTGGATGTTCACCTCATTTCTGACTTTGTCGCATATTCTAGCTGTCACCGCCGATCGCTTCATAGCGATCATGTTTTCGCTCAGGTATCCTCAAATCGTAACCGCACGGCGCTGTTACATCGCTCTGGGTTTTGTGTGGATTAGCTCGCTTTTGATTTCATTGCTTCAGCTGTGCTGGCAAAAACCCACTGGCTATGATCCGAGCAAATTCCTCGCAGAAGAATACAGAAATCAAGAATTCGCTTTCAATGTAACCTGTTTCGTGGTATATCTCGCTATACCAGTGGCTTTCATGGCTTTCACGTATTCAATAATACTTCGTGAAATCCGAAGACAGAATCGGCTTCAAATTGTCAACGTTCCCGCAGAGTTTCATGAGCAACGCCAATGGAGGAAAAGAGAATGGAAGGCAATAACTATCTTTCTTGCAATGTTTTCAACTTATGTCGTGAGTTGGCTTCCGTTTTTTCTCCTTCGTTACAAACAATATGAAGAAGAGGATTTCTTCCTGCCCTCTTGGGCTGAGTACGTGTTAGGGTATGCTCGGTTCTTGTCGTCGCTTTTAAATCCGTGCATTTACATCTTCGGCAAGGAGGACTTTAGGAAAGCTTGGGAAGCTTTGTTCACTTTTAAACATTCAGAAAGATACGGTGGAAGGTCGGATCTGGTTATGATTATGAGTAGTCTAGTGTAAATGTGTATCAGACGTGGTTAATGGTTCTTACATACAGGGCAAATGCAAATGACGTTCAGACGTGAGCCAACGTTCTCTTGATCAGTGGTTGGATTCGAAGAGCTGACGGCTGGTTACGCGGAACGTGGGCTTTTGTCTCGCTTTTTCAATACGTTGAAACGTCTTCGCCATGGTTCCCATTTATCATAGGAAAACACCAATAAAAGAGCAAGAAAAAGAGAACTCGAATATTTTCATCACCAAACTAGCTGTCCTAACAGATTCTTCAGATGATCGCTCATCATTCTCAGTAAAAGTCGAAGAGTAATTCAACAGCAAGGAATTTTAAGCCATATATGGCATTGACGTGTTATTGACATTGTTTTGGCATGTTAACATTCACTTTTGTCTTGTAAAATAGACCAATGATAGTAAAATTCTACACACAAGGCACGGCCCAGATCTAATTCTCTCATGCCGTTGATTTGCTCAAAGACAAACTCAAGTAATGTAGGCGACCATCACACGTAGGAATGTAAGATACGGGGGCGCATTTGGTGTGATTTTTCAAAAATGGCGAGCAAGCTGACGCCTATCTTCCCTCGCGATTGCATCGCTTTGCGATACTTCACATGTGTATTTCCTTCTGTGTGCGTGGCATATGTGAATCAGTTAAAATTCTAACTTTAAGTCAAATAATTAAGATTTATTCATACCACAGTTAATTACCATGTCAGAAATAGCGCACCTGACCTCACTTTGAAACAGAGGCATAAATTATACTGGAGGCTTATTATGCAAAAAGAGGGGGTTTCGCACGGGGCATCATAAATATTCACGGTCAAGGGTAGACAGTATACCGAGATTTGTCTTTGAACTGCGCATGGCTTTCATTGGGCCGTTGTCTTGAGTCTTGGTGCTCAAATGTTGAAAGGGAAATGAGTTTGATTTGCACAAGAATACCCAACCCATTTGAATGGTTGTGCACCAGGACTCGCTTTGAAACTGAGGCATGCAGTAAATCGGAAATTGGGCTATCGATTTTACAGAGCTTTCAGAAGGCCTCGAAAACGTTGCCAACATCGTATCTATTTATTTCCCTTTCAATTAATCATTTGACAATAAAACGCTTAACAACGTATTTACGGCCGTTTGTCCAACAGCACTACCCTGCTATTCCAGATCCTTCTCCATGTCCAACGCATTTCTTGTACATTCGTAAGCACTTTCTCCGAGTTTTGCGCGATGATGGTCCTTTTCTCGGCGCACAAGATCTCAACTTCTTGATACACATTCTCTATATGACGCGAAAAAAAAGTATATTTTAACGAAGAGACGCCAGTATGGTGATTCGGGGATATTCACCAGCAACAGTCAAAGCTATGACCCACCGATTTCTAGCTCGGATGCTCTCCTACTAAGCTATATGAGATCGGTGGAAACTAGACCATTAAAACTAGGCCCAGTCGACAATTGCCCAATGAGATTCATGCTACTTTTCATACATATGACAGCGTGTCACACGGTGCTGGGTTCCTTATTAATTAAGCCTAAGAACAGCGTGTAAAACTTTTTGTGTGCTGTGTCAAGAGAGTATGAAGGTAAGAGAGGTAATCCCTCATATTGGCCCTATTCCCATTGTAATCCCTCTTAAGTTATTTTTAGATCTTCTGCGAGATCCGGTATTCCCACGAGGGTTTACTGATAGCCAATCATATGTCCTCATTTTTACCAATGTTGACAGCTGAGCGAATTGCCACGCAATAATTCGCGTCGTTCGTAAAAATGGGGACATATGATTGGCTATCAGTTAACCCTCGTGGGAATACCGAATCTCGCATGAGATCTAAAAATAACCTAAGAGGGATTACGATGGGAATAGGGCCAATATGAGGGATTACCTCTCTTACCTTCATACACTCTTGTCTGTGTTTAGTTACCCGGCCTTTGAATAAAAGCGAGGATGGAGTTGGCCTGATAACTAAGCACAGAACTGTAAAATGGTCTATTGTCATGCCTTACTACTAGGTCAATATTAAAATTGTGGAAATGTGTCATTTTCAGAAATGAAATAAAGAATGGTATATGTTGACCTCTGTCGAAAAATGTATCGATATTTAAGCAAATTCAATCAAAGACGGAGTATTCAGAGAAAAAGTTACGGGAGAAGAGTTGACAAACAGCAAACTCGACCCACTGATGACGCCGATTCTGGGAATCGAACCCAAGCCGCATTGGTGTGAGTCGAGCGCTCTCACCATTGCGCCAACACTGAGCCTGATGACAACTAATGGGTTGCGACATACTAACTACTAATTATGGTTGAGATAAACGACACGACATGTGACAATCCTACCAACACTTACCAAAACTTTCTCAGGCTTGCATTTTCTCACGAACGTTTTCAAGCATCTTCTAGGGTTTGTCCACCATAAACATTCTCTAGTCTCCTTGAGTCGGCAATTTTTCTGTGCAAGGAAGAAATAAACGACGTAATGTTTTGCATCGTTCAGAAAAATTGAGTGTTTTGCCGTACATTTGACTAACAATAAGAACTCAAAATATTAAGTCACTGTGGGAGGTACAGTGGTCTCTTGGTTAGTGCGCTCGACTCCGGATTGAGTAGTTCGTGTTCGGGCCCTGGCCGGGGACCTTGTGTTGTGTTCTTGGGCAAGACACTTTACTCTCACGGTACGTCTCTCCACCTGGGTGTATGTGGGTACCGGTACCGGCGAATTTAATGCTGGGGGTAGCCCTGCGTTGGAGTAGCATCCCATCCAGGGGGGAATAGAAATACTCCTTGTTGCTTCATGCTACACATGGCCATCAGTGGGAGGTGATAAAATTTAACCTGTCAATCGTAAAAGCTGCCTTTTTGTACTCTCATTGGTCGAGCGAAATCATGCGATTCAATCAATTCGCACTGCACCGTGACAACATAACCACGGTTCGGGGTACTAATTATAATTGGGAGAGATCTATTGGCTTTTTCGTGAATTTAAACTACAGGTCTAGGGCAGATTTTTGCTGAAAATCGAAGCCAAGGAGACGCACGGTAGATAATAAACGTTTGACGTACAAAAGGAGAAAATAAAATAGGGCAGGAAAGCAGGGAAGTTGCTGTTCGGAAAGATGAAAACACCCAAAATGCTAATAAAATTATCAAAATAATGGCCTAGTAACTAGAAGCCGGAGCTACCAAGCTAAATAAGAAAACAATATGGTTGATCGAAGGAACGAGGTGGAGAAATATGACTTCGGTGGATGATTTCGTGTGGAATTTTGCAGAAATATCATGTTTCATTGCCCAGAAAACATGAAAATTTGCCTCGAAACAAGTCCTAAAACCGCATCGGCTTTTTATTTTTTATACTAAAGATTAGGCCTAGGAAGGGTTACGTTTTTGCAAACGTTGGCCGTGTCTCACTTATGTTTCAACAGAATTAACTATTGGAGGGTAATGTGAAGTGCTATTTTCTACCCATGTAAACCATGTGCCCAGGGTGGGAATTGAACCCACTACCTTCGGGTTAGATCGCCGCCGCTCTAACGACTGAGCATTTTCCCAAAGTTCTCTGTCAGTTGCAGGTAGAGGATTAACATATGGGATATTCAAGGTTCATGACGTTTATCTTCTCCATCAAGACACCACTTATAATGACACGAGAAAAGCTGCCGCTTAGCTGTGAAGTGTCGGAAAAGACCCTTTTTTTTGTGCAAATGCACCTCTATTTAACGGCCAAATGATAAACCATTGGAGGGTTACAGAAGTTACGGGGTTACCGAAATTACAGGATTACAAAAGTTACGGGGCTACTATTTTAGTTTTGCATCGTGAAACGCTGTTCTGTTCTACGTAACTACTTTGTATCACGAATGATTGTTGTGTTCTATGAAAAATTGTTTTGTATCGCAAATGATTGTTGTGTTCCGTGAAAAATTGTGTCAGTAGCGAAAGATTGTAGTGTATCCAGCTCAATATTGAGTTGTGTTTTACTATTGTGGGCCACCGTATTTATCCCTAGAGAATACAAGCATATTTCATCTTAAAGTACTTATTTCATTAATCGAACTTTCATACTCTAGGTACTCGCACTACAATTGGCCAGCTTAGCTTGACAGTGTACACTTCAAATACATTTGTTTACCAAGAGAGAGAAAAGCAATCTCGTTGCAATTATCCTCCTTTGCTTATGTTTGCTCTGCTGGTTGCCGAACAAACGTTCGTGTCAAATCTTGGAATTTTGTCTTAAAAGATGAAAGATTATTTTTCCCAGTAAATTATTGCGTAGAAATTTATCTCCGCACAGTGTAGAGTTCCTTTGTTCGATTTCGTTCACGGAACGTGAAGCTTTAATAAATTTATTTGAAATCCTTTTTGTTGTAGTAACGGAAGGTAAGTATATAGACGTTATTTGACTAAGATGCGCTCAATCGAAAAAATGAACTTGAATTTTTGGATTTAATTTTTTGTTACAATCGTCTAAATGGTCGAAGTGGTTATGAATATCGAAGAAAAGCCTTCGAACGGAGTTAATTTTTAATCTAAGGCAAATTTGACAACGAATATGTTTCCAAAATCACTTTTCTCCTTGAACAAGTCGGGTCGTGCTTGATCAGATATTGAACTTATAATAAACCAAAGCAAAAGACGCAGTCAATCTTGCTTCATTTTGGAAATGAAGTTGCTTGCTATAGCTACTAAGAGCCGCCACCCTCGCCTTGCCTACGATAGCTAGCTGGCCCTCGCCTCCCTTCAAATGGTTTCCGCTCATTACAAATCCAATTCAAAATCTTTAAAATGAAATATTAAGTACCTTTCTACGGCCATCATCCTCGTCATCATCATCATCATCATCATCATCATTATCATCATCATCATCATCATCATCACCATCATCATCGAATTTCTCATCCTCGACAAAATTTGCGTCGTGGTCTTCAAAGCCTTCCCTGTATTCGCGGTTTAGCTGAAAGTCTCCTTCGCCCTTCACAGCTTCACCTTGGTTACTCTCCCCGACACGATGCGGGTACACTTCTGAGGCGAGACCAATAACAATTATGGCAAGAATAACCCTCATGATTTAGAATAAGTGTTTCAGTGTTCTCTTTCTTCGTTCGAAGTTCAGGTTGAGAGACTCAGCTGGGAAAATATATGAAATTCCCATGCCGTCTCCACGTACATTGAAATTTAAACTATCGGCAGTGATAGAGGAAGGAGGGGTTGGAAATAGTATGGGATGAAAGCAGAACCACTTCATTTCGTGGGTAATGTGATAGGAATCATCCTAAGAAAAAAGCAGTGAATAGGGAAAGAATTAAGAGTATAATTTCTAGTTAAGAGACCATGCTTGATCAATGCAATTCTAAAGTTTTGTTATGCCGAAAGACTGCTCAGTAATTCTCGTTAAGAGAGAGGAAAGTTGTTTTGGGCCCCGCACGAAAAATCTCCCTGCAATTTTAAAATTTCCTCCGTCCCCCTCCAGTATATGTCAATGGGTGGGGGAGGGGGAGGTAATTAAACAGCATTAAGAGAAGTGAATACAGTTACCAGACTTAAACAAACGACTTTCACAAACTGTCTTCGGTAAATTAAAGGATATTTTCCCCTTTTGTGATTCTTTTTCTGGCGTTGAATACTGCAAAATGTTTCAACCAAATCGATAACCAATAGTAGCCTGGTACTTGAGAAGGGAACCCATTCTCTACCTTGAATTAACGATTATCATTAATTAGTAAGTTGCTCTGAATTTACTATTATCGTTAATTTATTAATAAAAGACTGAAAGCGTGATATGGATTATGAAAAATGGTCCTATAGTTTTTAGTTTTTAGGAATTTTGATTAACCAGTCACCTAAACACTTGACCACCACACCGCTAACAGCTCGGGGGCAGTATTTTTAAACACTATTTGCTACAGCTGTATCATCACTCGGCAACAAACAATATTAAACACTGCAAAAGGTCGGTTTCCAAACTTCACGACAAATCTAAACACTTTAAAATCAAAGCTAAGGCCTACATTATTAATCTAGCTTAGGCCTAATAATTCTTCAGCAGCGATATTCTATGGGAGACTTAAATAAATGTTTTTTTTTTTAATTCGGTGTCCTTATTTTTAGCGGTGAGGTGGAAAGAAGCGCTTCCTATAGAGTAGAAGATCCGGGCTCAATCCAATCCACGGACATATATGGGTTATTGGCCAAGCTTGTTCGGTCAAGATGGCTCGATATTGGCCAAGTTCGTTTTTTGCGTGTTTAGGGACCGAGACGAAGCAGAGGCCCAAAAACATGCCAAAAAAAAAAAGAGAGAGTCCAATATCCAGCCATCTTGACAGAACAAGCTTGGTCAATAAAGGATTTATTATATGAGTTAAAACACCAAAAAATGATCTTTAATCTTGCGGGACCAAGTGAGAAATCCCGAGCGGGCAAGAAAGCTCCATATTGCCCGCTCCGGCAGCCAATCACAGCGCGGGATTTGGTTCATCTTGCAGCCGCTTACGGAGCTAGTCATATAATAAAATTTGTTATTTCCTTATTTTCTCTGCTACCACATGTCCTGGGACGCAGTGTCCAAAATTAACGAAAGTAGTAAATTCAAAGCAAAATTAATTACGATTTATACGATAACCGTCAATTTCTAGAAGAGATCATGTTGTGAGCAGGGCACCCATTCTTGTTCCCAGAGCTGCCCCACTCTCTTAGCCGCTAGAGGCTGGGCACCTAGAGTGGTTCTCGTTCTCAGCTTCCCGCGGCTAAGTGCGCTATTCAACTTGTATATTTTAAGTTTTTATTTTATAGAGAGCCACAGGGTCGTCAGTTCACCATGCTTTCACGCGCTACCCTCTTAAACTAACGTCTATTGATGGATTGAATACTGCTAAAACAGTCGAAGACCGTCAAAGTGTGTTTGGGTCGAGTCAGCATGCCTCGCAGAACTGATCCGATGATGATAAATTAAAATATACGAATTATGCTAGCAGTGCTATTTTTTTAAACATGGGAAAAGTCATGTTAGTCTTCACAAATTATACCAAAAATTCTGCTAGCACGATCTATCATAAATGCATAATTACCAGCTGCTGAATGGAGATGTTAGCCAGCGCTTTTGAGCTGCGGAAATTGAGTGTTTTGCCAACCGAGAATATTACTAGTCTCTTCTGCAGGGACGAGGAAACCCTATTTTGGCGGAAATCGCCCTTATTTACCATTTTCATAAAGGGTGCTCATGGATCGACTCTTTCTAAGTCTTACGTCGTGTTCTATTGCGATCAACCATTACAGGTTGATTGAGTTTTTTCGTGTTCTATTGGCAAAAAACCGTTTTCGGTTGGTTTAGTTGCTCAACTGTTTCAACCCGCATCAAAACGGGTTGAAACGGTCGAAAAAACATTGGTAACAACCCCTGTAATTTTCGCGGGCTCTTAAAAGCTGCTCTTTGCGTGATTAGTTGCGAAATTTGTACTGCTCGCGTGACGCTCTTTGTAATCAAGAAAGATGGCGTCCGCGTACCAAACGCTGGATGTTGAGCAACGGATACAAATAGGCCTAAGTGAACAACAACAAGAAGCTGTACCAAGTTGCTCCGTCACAAACGAAGATCATTTTATGCGGTGTACGGACGAATGCGTAAAATTGTTAATCACATTGTACCAGGTGCATGAACCGAAGTTTGCAGCCGAATGGCACAAGGTCGCTCAAAAAAGTTTGCATTGCTGTTTCTCAGGTTGATTTTTACTCCTTGGTTTTGACTGAAATTGAACCTAGCCCAAATAATACTGAGTCACAGCCCAACAAGGGTATTTTTGAAAACTGTTTACTTCTTCTTCATCATTATATTCTTCGAAAGAATCATCCCACACATTAAACAAACATTGTGCAAAGTGCACGCAACAATGATGACCTTCACAATGTCATCTAATGTCATGCAAACTGTCCATTTCAAGGAAATGGAGGCGTCGGAAACGGGCTTTTAACAGACCAAATGCCCTTTCAATGACCATTCTTGTACTAGAATATACAAAATTGTAGTTACGTTCAGCTTGGGTGAGGTGACCATTATCTGTATAAGGGGTGAGAAGCCAATCTGCTAAAGGATACGCCGAGTCTCCAAGAATATACCTGTTCCCTGGGAAAAGCAGGTTAGGGTCAGCAGTGGCATCCGTAAACAGTGGAGAGTTCCTCAAAACTCTCGCATCATGGACACCCTGTCCAGCCTGCATAGCAATCTATAAACTTGATGTCACGGTTACACACAGCCTGCAAGTTCACAGAATGCCATCCTTTGCGATTGACATAATTCTCTGAGCAGAATCGCGGTACACTGATGGGGATAAGGCAGCCATCAATAGCACCTAAGACACAACGAAATCCTCGATGTTCCTCAAAAGCTGCCTCTTGTTTTATATACATTTTTTTTACGAAATAAGCTTTATTTTGTTCAATTATCAACACATGTAAATATTGCATTTTTTTTGGCATGAATATGTTTCAATGTTGTATTCAAACGATTACACACTGACTAATGATAACAGAATGACAACAAAATCTGTGAAAATACATGATCCGAATATTAATTTCTACTTGAAAGGAATTTGATTTCCGAGAAGTTCATGAGCAAGCAACAGCTGCTTCTCTAAAGGCATAGCGGCTCTTCCTCCTTTACCGATATTCTGAGGAATCAGCTCAGGGCAGTTTTTCAAAGACTCCATCAGCCACTCAAATGTGCCTCTGCTCAAACGAAAATTACATTTGAAACGATCGTCTGACAAGTTTGCTACAACTTCTTCTACCAATCCACAAATTCTAACCGCAGTTGTCCGTTCATTCTCTAAAAACAAGGTTGCCAATCCTTCAAGTTCATCCTCTGATTCATTTTTTACGACATCTTCTTCTAAGACTTCCGAGAGTACAAAAGAGAACAGCACGAGCACGGTCAGCAGCCGCCAGGTTTACCCCGCGGAGTCTGGTAATGACTATTCCCAGGAGTGACTGCGTTTTAACCAAAAATGGTTGGAAAAGTATGCTATTGGAAAACGTCAACCCCTTTAACCTAAACCGGTTTCGGTTGAAACGGCTGATCCCAATAAAACACGACCTTAGTAACATCCTTCATGTGTAACATGATTCAAAAGAATTCTGCTTGCATTGAATTGAATTGAAAAGAATACTACACCAGCAACCATTCGAAAAAAGACAGGGCTGCAGTCAAATAATGCCGATAAAAGCCTTTGAATGTAAATTGTGTTTATTTGTGTATTTATTTATTTATTTATTTTCAGCTTGGTCTTGTCCCAGTACCCAACGATAAAACTTCACTGGCAACATCAATAGCACAACCAACCAATCAAACAATGGAATACAGCATGGCGAACAAAATTTAGCTGAAACGAAACATAAACGATGTATTAACAAAGTGAAATGGGGCGAATACACTTAGAAACAAAGATCAATAAACGCCACATTTGCGGTTGAAGTGATAACAGCTGGTTTCGTGTGATTGAAAAACTGAACCAGTATCTTACGGCTTGACCAGGCTGATATGTAAACGAGGAATGGAATTAAAATTTCTGTCGAGAACTGGTAAATTAAAAAAACGTTAAGTATTTGTACGCCACGTTTAGATGTTGTCGATGTTGGACTTAAAAGGTATTTTAATGCATTTGATATAAAAAAAATTAACAATAGCTACTTTACCTTTCACTTAGGGGCGGATCTCATTTATAAATAATATTCAAATACTTTTGTGCCATTAAAAAGCACGAATTGGCTTACATCGAACGTTAAAAGAAAAGAAGTATGATGTTTTTCGGAATTAACGAACCGGCTGCACGGTGAAAGCTGTGAAGAGCTATATAACGCTGTTCATAATATAATTGAAATGTATTTAGCATAACATCAGAAGCGAACAAAAGGATCCACTAATGAAATAAAGGATTTTTCGACGGCGAAAACGTATAAATATATAGCGAAATGCCGAAAGGAGAAAATTAAAACGAACTTGCCTTAAAAGGTCGAGGAAGCCGAAATGGGTCTCTTATTTATCTATTTACCAGGCCGTCAATCTACTGTGCTTAAATGATCAACCCTCGCGTCTCCAAGAGACGATTAAAAGAAAGTGGAGCAATTACGGCAAACGCCAAACTTGCTACTAAAGCATAAAAATTCTTATTCTAACTTCCTTCTTGTTTGAGAAGTTGCTCTATATCGGTAAACAACAGGCAATAAATAAGCTCAGCAAAATCAAACAAGTTTCTTTGAGTTTTCAGTTGACGTTTTCCCGAATGCCTAAGACGCGACGCTAAACAACCACGCGCGCGCTAGAAAATAAAGAAATAGATCAGTACTTCGTAAAGGCGTACTGTACCTGGTAAAAGGATTATCCACACCAAAGCTGCCAAAAGTGTGAGCAGAAAAACAAACGGAAACAAAAGGAAACCAAAAGCACCGCGAAGGAAAGCTAAGCAGTTCGACGCACAAGTCTTCTTTGCTTGACCCTTGTCGCTTGTCTCCCCGTTTTCGCATGATTCCACGTCTTTAGAACCTGCTACTAGAGGCTGAGCGCACTCGCCATCTTTGTCTTTTCTTCCGTTTCCCATGGCTAAAACCCCGATCCTAGCTTTTACTAGCAGTCCTTGAAACGGCGAAATTTACTTTAGAAAAACAAAGCGTGGCTTACGAAGCAGACAGATGTTCTGTGCTTGAATCGAAGTCGCATGCAGATTAACCCTCTCTATGTTTTTTGTCCGGCGGACAAACTTGATTATTCATCAGAGCATTTGCAAGGCAACTGATTTGCATTTGACACTTTTCGTTTTTTCAAATCGGTTGTCATAACTTCAAAAAATCTCCCACGGTTTCCTTTCCTCGTGCATGGACAAAATTTCCTTAAAGCTCAAGAAAGTTTTCGTTAACTGGTCGCGCAGATGTTATTAGGCCATATTAAAATGCAGGAATGACATACTCTGACACAGCCTTTTCCGCGTTTTTCTTATTACTCATAAATAAGTCAGAGACAGAGCACAGTTTCTTGAAACAAGAACGTCGCCCAGTGTTATAGTAATAACACCTGCCGATCAATTAACTTCGTATACGTGACAGCTTTCCTCGAGCGAGAAGGTTTGCGGAAGAAATAGTAGCGTCACAGCGCCTTCGAAGAAAGCAACATTAATTTGCAAGAGCCAGTTAAAATTCGTATTGATCTCTTTAAACAATCTACTTTTACCATGCCACCAAAGCCCCGTAGGGAAAGGGGGAGGCGATGCGAGGGACTCAAAAGTAGGAGTCTTTAAGGTTTTGCAATGCAATTCTCTGTCTGAGCTGTTTATGTAAATTTCACACGCCTTCCAAGGTGCGCTACAAAGAGGCAATATGCGCAATATCTTGCCAAACGTTAGCGAAATTGAAGTATCTGGCAATGTCTCAAGAAATTCTACTGGTTTTGGTGGTCAATAAAAGCGTTGACTGTAATTGTTTTCGTTATTTTTTCATTCCGGCTGTACTCTTTCATCTTCAATGTTTGAGGTAATTTACCAATATCTGTCTACTGCAAGCACCGACATAGGTGCCTTCATTATTGAATCTTTTTGTCGTCATGGATTTGCATTCAAGGAACAATGGGGCTACGCCAACGCTGAAAAACACAACATTGGTAAAAAGAGGAAAATATTCGTGCTGCACGTGCGCCCCGCATTTCAGTACATTTTATCGTCGTACTCTGCAAAACAAGGGAAATTGACCCATTTCGTTACGATTGGAGGACAACATGTCACGTGCCATCACAGGCAGCCCATGAGCCCAAGCTTGGTATGCGATTTATAGCCTTTGTATGGGAAAATTTAACTTTGAGCTTATATATGCTAAAGTAAGCTGTAACTGTAGTTATAAACCTCACATACTTCTACGTACAGTTGTCCTCGTCTTTTCTGTGCAATCGGAGGGCAAACTTGCGTCCGTTTTAGACGGGTTTGTGGCTTCACAGGCTCCCCAAGCTGAAAATAGGTGGTGTATGCGACAGCTCGTGTATATAGAGAATTGTATGGGAAAATCACCGATCGTAAAAAAATTGTGTAAATAACTATCTCATTTGAAATAAAGTTTTCCTACCTCAAATGTGTGACGAACTTGTCTCTTGTGCCGAGTTTAGAGCCATTCTGACGCCGTTTAGTGAAGTTATTCGGAAACCGTTACTAAAAGAATAGGAAGGCCGACCACTCCATCCATTGCTGGCCAGACCTCACTCCACAAATCGTTTTCTCCTCAACAGGAAAAGTCCCGAATCGCAATAAAAACAACAGTTCCATAAAGCCCAATAAATTTCACTCCAAATACGTGTGTTTCGGCGGCCGAAAGACTCGTGACGAACGAAAACTTTGCCTTAAAATTCACCTCTTCGGCTTTCCTCAGAGGCTTGTGACCGGGCAGTCAACAACGGCCGCTCGCAAGCTGGTTTCACCAACCTCGTCAGAAAGTAAAGTATAACACTTTTTCCGTTAATACTAGCTAGTCAGTACCTCCAGAAAGTCTCAAGTTTAAAATACTTTTTTTTTTTTTTGTTTTTTTAATTTATTTTGTTATATGACACAACATTTACAATGCTACACACTACTTACAATTATTACAATACTTGCTATACTTACATTATTAACAATACTTACCATACATTACAATACTAACAGTAATTACAGTCTCTACACTACTTACCAAACAAACGGTATTAATTTACAATAATTACCTATCGTGGTCATATATCGTCACAGAGTAGTCCAATAAGCACAAACACTACACACAGAAACACAAAGAGGTCAACAGGTGCAGCCTTTATTTCCACGCAGGGCAGGTGTGTTTCATAACAGTGTTGAATTAATTTATTCAGGGGTGCTCTTCAATCTAGTCCATTTCTTTTTAAAGGCGTTTAAGGTATTACTATCTTTTGCAATTTGTCTTTCAATTTCCATCGAGCTCAGGATTTTTTTTGTATATATTTCTAACTTGGGTAGGGTATTTCTAAGTCTGCAAGTGTGTATGTAATACCTAGCGATAAGAAGTGCATGGCGTAAAAGTAAGTCTCCTTTATCATCGACCATGCCAAGACATAAGTTTAAAATATTTAGGTATTTATATTGATGGCCATTTAACTTGGCATTATCATATACAGCATTTATCTGTGATAAAGTTAGTAAGAGCATTAACATAATCGTCAAGGGGGTATCTAGGTAATCAATGTCAAACTAGCATCTATTATTCTCTTATCTACTCTTATTTACTATATGGATGCATACTGTGGAGTAATAATCGTCAAGGGGGTATCTAGGTAATCAATGTCAAACTAGCATCTATTATTCTCTTATCTACTCTTAGTTACTATATGGATGCATACTGTGGAGTAATAATTGTGAAACTCCTTTGTTGCAGCTTGTCATTTCAGACTGCAAAACAAAACAATTAGAATCATGAATGACGTTCCTTTACAAGATCATATCACTCCACATTATGTAAACCTTGGTTTATTGAAATTTCGTGACATTGTTAAAATGTATACATGTTTATTTTCATATGATCATCTCTGTGATGATAAATGTAATAATTTTTCGATATCCCTCATCTCTGAGCAACATAATTATTCCACTCGTAGTGCATGCATCTTGTCAACATCTCCTTCTTCCCCATTCAAGAACAAATATACGGAAATTCTGTCCAACTGTCATTGGTAAACATTATTGGAATGCCCTTCCTCTTTCAATTCGTACAATATCAACTAAAATCCTCTTCAAAAAGCAATTTTTAAACATCATTTTGCTCAATATAATTTCCTTGCTTGCCGTTGTGGCATATTCCAGTGTGTGTTTGTACGTGACTGTGTTAAAGTGATTGTTTTGTTTCTTTTTTTATGTGTGTGCATGTTGAACTGAATGTTATTCTGGGAACATCCTAAGAAGAAGACCGGATAGAAAACTTATCAGTCTCAGCAAAGAAGACCGCACTTTTTATGCAGTGGTATATAAAGGCGACAGATTCAAGAAACAATCGCTCCTTGACACACATCCTCACTACCTTTCAGTAAGCTCACGAAACCAGTAACCTACAAAGTGTACCGCAGAAAGAAAGAAAGAATGAAATGACTAACTTAAAATGGGAAGCCTTCAGGCTTTTTCCCAACGACGGATCGAAGACACTTAATATTTGTCAAGTAGCAGCAGCTTAACATCCTGGCTAGTACCAAATGCTGGTATGCGGATGGAACATCCGAACTTGTTCGCCCCCTATGCAAGCAGCTCGCACCATAAATGCGTTTTTCAGATCTGGCCGGGGAATCTGCGAAGTAAGTGCCATTAATATTCTTCATCCTCATGTCCAGCAAGAAGGGAAACGGCTAGATTGCAGAATACCCGGCCACAACAAATGGACCCTAAAAACACTGCCGCAGTGCCACAGTCGTGGTGTTGGATATACCTCGTTCTTTAATCCATGAGGCAAGCACCGCAGCACTGCAGCACCAGCCATTCTTCCCAACTCAATTTAACCCTAAATCGACTCATGCACCGCGGCACTGCGGCAGCAGTCATTCTACTCGATTCACTCTATCCGACGCGAACCGCGCAAAACCCACTTTCGTTCACTTCGGCACTGCGGCGTAACGCTTCCTTGTGGACGGATATTCTGCAATCGCTCCGAAATGACTATCAAAAGGTACGTATAGCAGTATTCCTAGTTTTAGGTGTGTAACACATGCATAAAAATAGCATGCACTCTTACGGCCGCTTATCTAACCAAAATTCGAAAATTCAAGGCTCGTTCCAGCCTTGACAATGATTGTTTTCGGTACGTGACAAGTCAATCTACCTAGAGGATGTTTAAATTTAAATTTTCTTTTTGCAATTAACGGTTTAAATGTTGCCATTTCTTGAGACATTTTATTTTATCACGTTAGTTACAAGAGAATTTGTCTTTTCCCAAAGTTTTAAGAGCTCGCCCTTCAAGCTGCTTACTCGAACGACAATGGCGCGTATCGTTTTAGCAGAAAAGTAATGGCCCTTCCGTTCCTGCCACATCATGAAAGTCGACCTACGTTCCTTGTCCTGCGCCGTCAAGCCCAAACGGAGCCCTTCCGTGATTTAGCTGATTATGTGAAACGGCAATGGATCGAAAGCACAGTGTTAGTGTTCTTGTTGCCGGTAAAATCCATTTTCAGGTTAAATCCTTTTTTACCTGGGTGAAATTGGTGATCCTCATTTTACCCGTACTAGGCGGTTGAATACGCACTCAGATGAATTGAAGAAAGTCTTTTAAGAGGCTAAATTATACCGAGACAAAAAGATGCTTTGTAACTTCAAGGCCCAGCTGGTTTTAAGTTATAGTAAACTTTGTACATGGATGTTGCAAAAATGGGCCTTTTGAAGCTGGCGATCACGTGGTGAAAAACCGCCATACTGGTGAGCAAATTGCTCACTGGGACATCTAAAACAAAGAAACGTAATTTAAATTCTGTTTGTTTTAGACGTCCCAGTGCGCAATCTGCTCACCAGTATGGCGGTTTTTGTACCATGTGATCGCCAGGTGCAAGGGGCCCATTAAAGATTTTGACGGTCTCTGGGGCTGGGCTCCAGTCATAATAAAGATGGCTACGTGGTTTTTGGAAATGTATACATGGCTGGTCATCACCAAGAGAAAATGAGGGGACAGAGAGGGAGGCTCCCGGTCCAGCCCTTGGGATATGTCATGTCCACGAAAGTTATTTTTAGACGAGCGGAAGTCTTTGTTCTAGCGGAAGTCTGTCTTCCGATACGTCCGCATGCAGGCCAACCTCGGTCTGATGTTTGAAAGAAAATAAATATTCATCAGCCTTGCACGTGCGCCGCTAAGAACCTGAGAGCGAGGCAAGACTGCATGCGGACGTCTCGGAAGACAGACTTCCGCTCGTCTAAAAATAACTTTCGTGGACATGACATATCCCGGCCAACGCCCTGAGCCTTCCTCTCTGTCCCCTCATTTTCTCTTGTCAACACTCCTCAAAATGACATTGGATATTTCGTAACAATTACACGACGAAATATACCCTCTTTACATGACACGCTTACCGCTGTAAAAAGAATGAAAAACAGGCAGAATTGGAGCTTTAGTTCAACAACAAATAGCGTTTCTAAGCCAAGCCGCGCTGATCTACAGTATTTAAGTCTAAAAGCCACTTTGATCACGGTTAGCTTTCAATTGTTTGGGTACCACTATGTCAATACTCTAAAACAATCAATTTTTCGGGAGCTTGTCTCGTTAATCTAGTGGATATCGGAGACTGCAATGTGAAGTCATCGCTCCGGATTCAACTCTTTGCCTCGCCTATTCTGAATCTTTTCTGCATGTTTAAAATGTTCGTTTCTTTGAAGTAGATTTGAAGTCTGAAGTAGATTGTACGTCGTGTAAGTTGAATAAAAAGGGAAATGTCAGTTTGAGGGATGGCCATGGCCATGATTGCTACTACGATGCTTTATGGTTAATTTTCGCAAACTGGTCTCTTTTTCGTCTCAAAATTCTAAAGCGGGAGGTTTCCACACAAAATGCGCAAATTAAACCGTAAATTGAAGCACCTTGTCTGATTAACAAACAGATTCCATGTTGCAGTGCGTATGTTCAGTAACAGAACGCAGATGACGTCAAAGGGTGGCAAGAACAAAAATGTGGAACAGGAGGCGACAGCCGAATGTGCCACTGCTGTTCTTACCACACTTTGAAGTCTTCTGTGGTCTGTCACTGAACAGAAGCACGGCATTATCGAATCTATTCGCTTTTTAAATAAAGAATTAAACGTTTTTGAGGCTGACAAGAACCAATCAAAATACGTGAATTATTGAGCTTAATGTATAAATGGTGATATATTCTGTATATTGCACGCAAGTACAGTTAAAAGATCCTATCTCCCTGTTGTAATCCGGCCAAGAATTACTGAGTACACGTTTCCCGAAGGGCATTTCAAAGAAGTAAAAGCCTCGCAAAGACACTCTAAGACTGCTGACTTTTGACCTGGAATTTCGAGTGCATGTCTCTCTATCCAGGCCGTTGTCCAGAAGTTGTCAACCAATAAAATCGAAAAATTGTTCTAAAAAACGCCTCATGGTCGGAGAAGGTCAAGTCCGCGTCATAAAGCGGAGTTTTTCCAATACCTTCCCCGCGGCACGTAAATATGATGATGGCCCGATCCTTAGCTGGTAAAGAGCTTATTTATATTTTTCCTCTCTCTCTCTCTCTCTCTCTCTCTCTCTCTCTCTCTCTCTCTCTCTCTCTCTCTCTCTCTCTCTCTCTCTCTCTCTCTCTCTCTCTCTCTCTCTCTCTCACTCTCTTCCTCTCTGAAATCACTTTTTTAACTTGTTGACTCGCACCGCGCGTGATAGCGAATGCAGTAAGCGGCGACTTACAAACTGAACGCTTCAAAGAGAAATATTTTTATTTGAATTCTATTTCGACGCCTCTTGTCTCATAAAAATCCATTTTGAAACACTTACTTCTGTATGTAAACGGATTCGGTATCACAAAATGGAAATTTAAGGTTATTACGAGCCGCCATTTTGAAAATCGCAGAGGAGAAGGCCCTGGGGACGAGTTTGCTTTGTTTGCTCCTTTGATGTTTGCCGAGCTTCAAAACCAGTCCCCTCCCTTAACTATGGTTTGACTCGATCCCAGGGCTCTGATTTTTCTGTTGTCCTTTTGCCCGTTTCCAAGCAACTACGGTTTCCCATCATTCCCACGGGCGCATTACAGCTAAATCATATAATTGTTGTTCGTTTTCGTCGGAGGTCAAGTCAATGTCATAGAGCGGAGTTTTTCCAATACCTTCCCGGCACGTAAATATGATGATGACTGTTCCTTAGGTAAGACATCTTCCCCTTCATTTCTGACGTTTTTGCATGGCTTTGAAACAGGGTTTATAACTGGCATCTCATAGCCAATACTAACTAAATCTTCCAACCATGCTTTTGTTAATACTGCGTCATGCATTTCCCAGAAGCCATTTTCTGTCATAGCCACACTTAATTCCAGAACTCTGCTAAAAAAATGTTCCCTATCGGATTGCCAGTTTACCAAAAAATTAACCAGCTGTGAAGACTGCCGATACATCTTCTGCTCATCTATAAAATCTGCCAAATAGTTGTGTGCATTTCGGAACTGAACAGCGTTTGGTGGGAAAAAAGACAGATGTGAACCCACGTCCCACAATAAACGTTGAGCCCAGTAACCACGCCAGATATCCGTGACTCGAAAGGCAACTGTAGTCGGAAGCAGCATCGCCCACAATGCTCTATTCAAGAACATTGTATTTTGAGAATTAAAAGGCGCTAATGTATTTGGAGGAAGAGCAACAGGGAGAGCATTGCCATCAAACTCCACATTTAAGTCAACACCTGCGTCTTTTCTCGTGAGACGAAATATTGCGTCCACATCCGGGTCCCCGTTAACTACGCCCTGCTGTATTGATGTGTCCACCCCTTCGCATCTTGTAAACTTGTGTGACGGGGGATCAGCAATGTGGTTCAGGGGGTACCCTCTGGGCCAAATGGTGCTTTGTCCAAAGTGTTCATATGGATTTACCACAACGGAATCCGTTTGGTAGACATAAAAGTCTCCAGTGCCTTTCTGGTAGAATGTTATTTTTCCACTTGTCGGTGAATTGTCGTCGTCTGTTTCATAGATGATCTTTGCGCCATGTTGAATGGCATACAGATATCCAATGTTCTTTCGGGCGTAGCTCTTGTACGGAATCAGGTGGTGAATGCGGTAACCCAAAGTCCTTTGTTTTTCCACGCTCAGGAAAACACAATTGGGATAGCTGTTATGGAAACAGACAAATAACAAAAGTTACAACGTGAAACGGACTTTCGGTAAGTTTCGAAAGGATAACTCCGACGCAATTGCCTTGGCCACGTTTAGTGATTTGCTGTGTCTGTATGATCAAGGTTTTGAAATCACAAAGTGACCAACAATCCAGTGATCGATTTTTCAAATAGAAGAAAAATCCGCCTGGAGCTCGGTTGTTTTGCGTCGCGGGGACACTTCCATAGGGCGTTTATGCATGGGCAATGACAACGTTCCAAAATATAACTTAGCGCTATCGCAAGTATTTCGCGATGATTTCATCTTGGTCACGTTTTACAATACGGGCGGCTGTTAAGTACGTACGACGAATATTGAGAGGGCTAAGACCATATTTGGATATTGTCAAAATGTGTTGTATAATAAATATATGTTATTTTCCAGCTGGGAGGTCCGTATAGCGAACAACTGTGACCGAGGTCTTGAAAATGCCGCAGGGCGAGGGCAGCTTTTTCAAGATCGAGGGCACAGTTTTTCGCTATATGGACCAACCCTTAGCTGGTAAAGAACTTATTTATATTTTTCCTCTCTCTCTTCCTCCCTGAAATCACTTTTTTAACTTGTTGACTCGCACCGCGCGTGATAGCGAATGCAGTAAGCGGCGACTTACAAACTGAACGTTTCAAAGAGAAATGTTCTTTATAATAATTTATTTGAATTCTATTTCCACGCTTCTTGTGTAATAAAAATCCATTTTGATACACTGACTAGTGTATGTAAACGGAGTCGGTATCACAAAATGGAAATTTAAGGTTATTACGCACGCTCATGCAACCAGGGCTAGGATCCGCCCGCTCCCAGAGCCAATCAGATTCGTAGAATTCCGCACGCTCGCGCATTGAGAAAAAAATAAAGGTGAAGTATGCTATAACCATATTGGTGCGTATGGATTTGAAGAAAAGAGAGAGAAGGGAAGATTCACTGTTGTTTGTCCACGTTGTCGTCAAAACCTAAAAATTGGTCATTTTACGTTGTTAGGGACCTTAACCAAGGAGGACGACGAGGGCTACGAGAACGTTGTCTAAAAATATTATTTGCCGTTACTGTAATAAGTTTGCGATTATTCCACGTCTCTCGGCTTGGAAAGTGTGAATACACATTCCGAGAATAAAATTGGCGAGAATGGTGTGGATATTTAGAGCGAAAATTGAAAATTAATCGTCACGTGCTCTCGTCCTCCACATGACATCAGATTTGATCATTTCACGTCGTTATCAAGAGGAGAACGGAAAAGAAATGTCTCAAAATGTAAAACGCACGTGCAGAGCGTGCAGAACTACTGTTTTTTTTTTCCGTTGAAGCCTATTGTTATGTGGCGTTTTCTTCGCCGTCGTCGTTGTCCTTGCTTAAGAACGGTGCTTACTATTGCTATTGCGCATACGTTCTGCGCATCGCGAGATACTGAAAACGAAAATGGAATTTGTTTACCCATGGAACACCTTAAGAGTGACGGTGAAGTCTCTTGACACTTCCTCTCTGCCTTCTTCTTCGCAACAACTCCAACATAAGAAGAAGTTGAACACGACGCAAAAACTAATTCTGCTTTTATATTTGTGCCCTTTTCTTACGATGTAGCGAGATCAAGTTGCATAAAGCAATCACGCATATGGAAAACAGGACCGCAAACACAAACGCAAAAAGTGACAGTGTTTGTGATCGAGCCAACCGAAACTGTTTGCGACCTTGTTACGTGTATATGGAAAGAGGTCACATACTTGCATGTTTAGAAATTGAATCCAAATACAATTTATTTCAAATTAAAAAAAAGGACGAGATAATATGGAGCGACTTATCTCGTTTACTAGGAATGGTGAATCTCACATAAAAAGAGGGAAAACTTGCTCGCGATCACTGTGGCCGCCGAATATTTGATTGACCCCGAAAACCATTCAAACATAAAACGCACGGATTGCTGTTTGAAACTATTAAAAAGAAAATCTTATACGACGACAAGTTTGTCCTTTGGAATTTCCTTTATATCTGATTTAAGATATTATTTTCCCGCATTCCGCTGCTTTTGCGCTTCATGCGTAGAATGGCGATTTCAGGTTAAAATCTCAATCGCATATAGCTCTAATCAAAGGAACAGCCTTTCCACAGACTTCCAAACAAGCAGTTTAGTTTTATGTACGCTTTATTTCTTGATTTACTTGATTCCTCATTTTCCATACTACATTGCATCTACGAGTCGCAAAGTTTTGGCAACGGTTCTGTGAGAATTGGCCTCGAGGCCACAAAAACTTTGCCTTCGTGAGAAAACTACGGGAGGCCGTACACTGCAGCATATTTACGCCACTGTTGCGAGGATGGATATGAGAATATTTACTAAAAGCGCGAGTTGTGTTTGCAAATGTGGAATTTTTTCTTGACAGTTTATGCAAATGAATGAAACTGCGCATGACGAGACTGGCTAGTGCAAATTTCTATTTGGCTAGTGAAATCAGACCTGATACTAGCCACTCGGCTAATGAGCTAAAAAGTTAGTCTCGAGCCCTGCATCGAGTCACTTTTGGGCCTGTCAGCATCAACTGCCTTTATCTTCCGGTAAGACAGGGTCTTCTTCCCAAACGCCGGTTTCACAGAATTTAGTCTGGAGTTCACTGCGGCATGATCAGAGAAAAGGCGCCCAACTTCAGGCCTGCCAAGTAGGATAGAATCTGTCTCGCGTGTGATGACAAGATCTAAAGTGTGGCCGCGCTCATGGGTGGGCCCGCTGACATGCTGATTCAAGTTCATAGATTCTATCAAGTCCAAAAAGCAGCCAGCACCAATATGCTCTAAGCCATCGACGTGAAAATTAAAATCACCTACGATCAGCAGCGGTTAAGGCGAGAGGATTACAGTCTCTAAGGATGTTGACAACTCAGCAAAAAAGATGTTCGATGTAACTGGGTGTGTCTCTGAGTATGGATTTGCGGTAAACAGCTAGGAGTCTAGCAGTTAACTTCCCATGTCTGATAACAGCCTCCAAGTACTCGAAAAACGGTTGTTCGCCACTGCAGATTTTATTGACAGTGACGCCATCCTTGTGTAAGATCGCAATGCCATGCCCCCATACGACCGTTACGGGGCTGGTCTAATAATGTGAAACCAGCGAGCACCGATATTCGCCAAGCCACCGAGTCTTCTGGAGTAAGCCAGGTCTCAACCAAGGTGACAATATCTGCTCTGGAACTGAATACAAACTCGAGGAAATCCGCAGACTTTGATTTGACCGATCATACATTGACCATACTTAGAACCCGGGGGGGGGGGAGGGGGTACTCCCTCCGGGACTTAGAACCATGGGCGATAAGGAGCGAGTATTGTCCCATGGAGAGCGCTCAACGACAATCAGCTTCCCTGTGTTGCGAGCGGCCCGGGAGGCCTGTGGCCGGGTGAACGCTTTGTGTTGAGTTGTGGACATTCCATTGTTGACCGGTCCAGCGTTGAGTTTGAAAACAAGGTTGCCCTCTAAAAGAACATAGAACGTAGCCGTGGAGTTCGCGTAATAAACACAAGGGCGCTTGTGCAGTCTAGGCCTGCGGAATCGCAAGAATGTAAACAGGCGTCTCGAATTCCAGGCAGTGTTTGAGAAACTATGAAAGGAATCACCAGTCTGTGACCAGGAGAACAATAGCGGACAATCAGGAGCCGATGCGACATCGTTAGCAATGCAAATCGGGTTCCGAATATTTCCATTATCGAGTGTTGAAAGATTGAATAAAAGTGCTCTTTTCTCCACGAAACCCAAGGCGGAACTAGATGCTGCCCTGAACACTTAGATTAGCGTAGTTTTCATTCGTATCAAGAAATGGTCTATTTGTTCCGGCCTAAATTCACCCATTAAGATTTAAACAATGGCCCTATTGTTTTAAGTGACGCGTTGTGAATTTTGCCGAGACCACGCCGAGGATTTCAGGACTTATCGGAAATTTTCGGCGTGCAAAACGGGTGTTATTAGGGGGTGGGGGAGAGGTAGATTGTTCCTTGGAGAATCTATATTCACTAGGGTACCCAGGTGAAGAATTAACTTACGGCGTCAGGTGAAGAACTTATTCATCATCCAAGCATTACATGTGTTTTCTTAAATATATTTTTGTCGTTATAAATGTTACTTGTGCTTTGGGTTATCGAATCCGCCCTTACTACATCATTCGTGTTGTTGCTTCTTTTATGAAAGCGTCTTTATTCAGCCAAAAAGTCGTATGAACGCGGGGTATTTATTAAAGGTGGATTCATCAAAACGCGAATCAGAGTTGTAATGAATTTTTAGTGTATCATTCTCAACGCGAAGGCGTCTTATCTCCGCCTCATAAACGTCTGAGAGAGCAACTGGATGCCAGTCTAGTTCTCTATGGGTATGCATAAAGTTGTTGGATAAAGTGATCTGATTATACGGTTTCCTTTGATTTTTCGAGAACATCTTTGAAGGGTGAGAGTTGGCGACTTTTTCAGCTGTGTGAAGGCTTCTTTTCTAGGTTGAATTTTTGTAGTTTTTATTGGCGTTGTGTGTGTGCAAGGAAGTGTAAATTTTGCAGTCTATTGTTGTATTGTATTTTACCTATTGTAATTGAAGAAGTTTTTCGCTGAACGTGGCATTCTGCTGAAAGCGCACACGAGTGTCTTTGGAGGTTTTCAGTCTTTAATGTTTTTAAAATTTCTCATCTTCGCTAAGACTGCGCCTTACAATTTCACTTTTTCAAGGAAAACGAGCCGTTCACCGTATTCATGATCATTTTGTGTTAAGTGACCATGAAGGTGAGACTTCATCCGTCTATTGTTTGCTTTGCTTTGAATTTTAAACCGGCAGTGCAGTCGGGCACTTACAAGGGAGGTGCGACTTTCTCAATCGATTGTTCACTCTTTTCGTCTCAATTTACAGACTCCAATGTTTTGAATGTTTTGAATGGTTTCGATTTTATTATTTTGTTGTGTGACAGTGAAAACGATCTGTAGCAGAAATACCCGCCATGCCGAACAACGTCGAAAGGTTGGAACACGTGCCAGCAAACAAGGTCAACACTAATTTCCATCCCTCAAACTGACATTGGACATTTCGTAACAACTACACGACTCAATATCCAATGTTAATATTGACAAGCTTACCGCTCTAAAAAGAATGAAAACAAGCAGAATTACAGCTTTAGTTCAACAAGAAATAGCGTTTCTAAGCTATGCCGCGCTGATCTACAGTATTTAGGTCTAAAAACCACGTTGAAGACGGGTTAACTTTCAATTGTTTTGCTGGGAACTACTATTTCAATGCTCTAAAAAATTCGAATTTCTGGGAGGTTGTCTCGTTAGTCTAGTGGATATCGGAAACTGCAAGGTGAAGCCATCGATCCGGATTCAACTCTTCTCAAGTCTAAAGTAGACTGTACGTCGTATAAGTTGAATAAAAAGGGAAATGTCAGTTTGAGGGATGGAAAGAAGTGATGACCGCAAAGCAACTGGTGACTCAGGCCCCCCAAGCTCAGCGTGAGCATGGTGAGCAAAAATATAAGGATTTTTAGGAGAATCCCGATAAAAAGCTTGAGATAATTATATGAAAAAAATCTCAATTAAAGAGACTAACCTTATTGCCATCGTGGATAGCTTCCTTCCTGTGTGGATATTTTCCAGATCCGACGCGATTTCAGCCATTTCTCAATAGCCCATTTCCGAGTTGCTGCATACCTGTTTCAAAGCGAGTCCAGGTGCACAACCATTCAAATGAAAATGAGTTGCGTATTCTTATGCAAATCAAACTCATTTCCCTTACAATAGTTGAGCACCAAGACTCACTTCGAAACTGAGACAAACAGCAACTCGGAAATGGCCCATTTCGTGGTTGTCAACGGTTATAATAAAAACCCCAAGGCTGGAGACTAAAATTCTCAGGTGCCACCAATTTGAGTTAAATATTCCTTGATAAAATATTTCCACAGTCACAATTTCACATCAGAATCAATTGACAAAGATTGAACTTTCATCTCAACCCACCATCAACGCAATAGCAGCGAGCAAAGTCAGGCGGTGAGTATTGCAACAAAACAGAGGCGGTGCTTTATCACCAAAGTGGCCACGGCTTCGACCGTTGATAACAAACTGACCGTTACCGGGGTGACAGACCGCAAATTTCTTTATGTTTGCTCACGCTGAGCTTGGGGCGCCTGTGCTGGTTACGTGTTTTTATTTTATCATATGTCAATCGGCAATCGTCAGAAGGCTTGAATTCGAATCCCCTTTAAGGTCAGCCGTGAAGCATATCACCCAATGTTTATGCTTCAGATTAACGAACAAATACAAATTCTCAATGTTCACAATATTTACTGGGTTGCCTTATAAGGCAAACCCAGTCGAGGTCTTCGTTTAGTTTGTTTGTTTTCTTTTTACTGGGTTGCCTTATAAGGCAAACCCAGTCGAGGTCTGCGTTTAGTTTGTTTGTTTTCTTTTTTTTCTTTTTTTTTTTTTTTTTTTTTTCCGTGTCGGTAAAAGTCTTGTCTGTCACTCCCCTGGTAAGTGGTGTCTTTGTGGATAGAGCCTTCTGCGCGTATTTTCGTAGGATCGAGAGGGTAGTGGAACTGCGTAGATTTCTCTGGTGGACACAGTAGAATCATTAACTTAGCCTGCAATGGCGTCGAAAGTCATGCAACGCGAATGGCGTTTTAGTGGATCCTTAAACAAAATATACCCTTATGGAGCTCAATAATGGAAAGTCAGTTGGATAAACTAGGCATGAATCTCAAAAGCGACGAGTACTGGACTTCGACAACAATCTATCGCCCGTCGAGACGAAATCAAAGTGAGCAGTATTTACCTGAAGTACAAGGTAATTTGACACAATTGAGTTTGTTGTCTTCACGCACGCAATGAAATAGGAAGAGGTTTTCGCCTCTAAGAGCAAATATGTTGTTTGTTTCAATAAAACTTTCGCTGGAAAAGGATTCTGTGGTATTTTCTGCCTTTGTGAATTATAATATCATGTTGTGTATTGAATTTTCGAGCTTAAGGTTGAAATGTGATATGCGAGAAGTTTTTTAGTTTTGCTCTGTAAGCGGGAAGGGTTCACAGGCCTGTTGAAAGCGTGCTCGAGTTTCAACAAAATGAGCCCCAAAATCAGTGAAAACTTGTGACGCAGATGAATAATAAAGTAGCTGCTATTTCCAAAATGATGGAATTACCTGGTGATAATAACGTCGTACGCGTCTTGGAGAGTAAATTTTGACTTTGCATAAACAAGAGTTGGGCGATTGTGATCTTTGTTTTGACTTCGCTCATTTCATTGTCAAACTTTATAACACTTGACAGAAAAAGAAACTTTTTAAAAACCCGGTATCTTGCCATCATTTGACACAGATGCTTCACTGTTTGACGAGTAAACATGCAGCGGTAACGTAATCACGGCGCCCGCTGAATTCCGGCCATGTCACTTTTCGATTTTGCAATTTACTTGAACGTAGCAAAAATCTCCCAAAATGTTTGTCGCTGATCGTAACTTTTTATATTCTATATTCACGGTTCAAAATTAATGTTGTTTTGATGTCGTAAATATTTTATTCTCGATCGACCGTCCGGGAAACTTCCTTCTGCTCTTTCTGAAAACTGTGTATCAATAGTTATTTGCTTTTTCATCAATATTTGTTTTGCATAAAGCAAGCTAACAAGATCTGTACCTTTCTGAGTTCGCATTTGTTAGAGTTAATAGTATTTTCGGTCCGATGCTTCTGTTTTAAGAGGAGTACATTGTTTCGGTCTCCCATCCAAACACTAACCCCCCCCGGCAGGGCTTAACTTCAGTGAACTTTAGTATTAGAAAGCCTTCAGATGCTCAGAGGGCACACTTGTGGTAAAAAGAAGTTGTGAGGGAACTTGAAAATTATCAACATGTCAGCCCAGAAGCCAATGTTTCTCGCTTCTCTTTTATTTGTTATTCTTCAGAGACTGGAATGCTGTATTTCAATACCACACAATTCAGTGCCTTCTGATTTTCTGTAGCACGTACCACAGGCAACCCAGTGTATGCTTCACAGAAGCATCTCGTTTTTCTTTTTTTTAGTTTTTTATTTTTTTTCCGTGTCGGCAAAAGTCTTGCCTGTCACTCCCCTGGTAAGTGGTGTCTTTGTGTATAGAGCCTTCTGGGCGTATTTTCTTAGGATCGAGAGGGTAGTGGAACTGCGTAGATTTCTCTGGTGGACACAGTAGAATCATTAACTTAGCCTGCAATGGCGTCGAAAGTCATGCAACGCGAATGGCGTTTTAGTGGATCCTTAAACAAAATATACCCTTATGGAGCTCAATAATGGAAAGTCAGTTGGATAAACTAGGCATGAATCTCAAAAGCGACGAGTACTGGACCTCGACAACAATCTATCGCCCGTCGAGACGAAATCAAAGTGAGCAGTATTTACCTGAAGTACATGGTAATTTGACACAATTGAGTTTCTTGTCTTCACGCACGCAATGAAATAGGAAGAGGTTTTCGCCTCTAAGAGCAAATATGTTGTTTGTTTCAATAAAATTTTCGCTGGAAAAGGATTCTGTGGTATTTTCTGCCTTTGTGAATTATAATATCATGTTGTGTATTGAATTTTCGAGCTTAAGGTTGAAATGTGATATGGGAGAAGTTTTTTAGTATTGCTCTGTAAGCAGGAAGGGTTCACAGGCCTGTTGGAAGCGTGCTTGAGTTTCAACAAAATGAGCCCCAAAATCAGTGAAAACTTGTGACGCAGATGAATAATAAAGTAGCTGCTATTTCCAAAATGATGGAATTACCTGGTGATAAATAACGTCGTACGTGTCTTGGAGAGTAAATTTTGACTTTGCATAAATAAGAGTTGGGCGATTGTGATCTTTGTTTTGACTTCGCTCATTTCATTGTCAAACTTTATAACACTTGACAGAAAAAGAAACTTACAAAAACCCGGTATCTTGCCATCATTTGACACAGATGCTTCACTGTTTGGCGAGTAAACATACAGCGGTAACTTAATCACGGCGCCCGCTGAATTCCGGCCAAGTCACTTTCGATTTTGCAATTTACTTGAACGTAGCAAAAATCTCCCAAAATGTTTGTCGCTGATTGTAACTTTTTATATTCTATATTCACGGTTCAAAATTAATGTTGTTTTGATGTCGTAAATATTTTATTCTCGATCGACCGTCCGGGAAACTTCCTTCTGCTCTTTCTGAAAACTGTGTATCAATAGTTATTTGCTTTTTCATCAATATTTGTTTTGCATAAAGCAAGCTAAAAAGATCTGTACCTTGCTGAGTTCGCATTTGTTAGAGTTAATAGTATTTTCGGTCCGATGCTTCTTTTTTAAGAGGGGTACGTTATTTTGGTCTCCCATCCAAACACTAACCCCGCCCGGCAGGGCTTAACTTCAGTGAACTTTAGTATTAGAAAGCCCTCAGATGCTCAGAGGGCACACTTGTGGTAAAAAGAAGTTGTGAGGGAACTTGAAAATTATCAACATGTCAGCCCAGAAGCCAATGTTTCTCGCTTCTCTTTTATTTGTTATTCTTCAGAGACTGGAATGCTGTATTTCAATACCACACAATTCAGTGCCTTCTGATTTTCTGTAGCACGTATCACAGGCAACCCAGTGTATGCTTCACAGAAGCATCTCGTTTTTAGAGGGAAATAGACCTAGCAGGAAATTTTCGCGGCAGAGAAAATGAGACCGACATTGCGTGATCCTAAGGTCACTTGAAAATATATCATGTATCAAACGATGTGACAGCTTAGGCTTCAGTCTGCATTTGAAACCCAGTGTACAGTCTGCAGGCTGCATTTTGCATCTAGTCTGCATTTAAAACTCAATCTGCAATCTGCAATCTGCAATCTGCAATCTGCAGTCTGTAGTCTGCACAGCACACCACAGCACAGACACGATAAAAGTCGTCGATTTACAGAGAATCATAAACTGACGTGACTACGTGTCGACCTTTGTACCAAAAAAGGAAATAAGAGACATAAGACGCTCACTGCATAACAACTGCGCCAAGTATTGAATGATGGTTTGTTTATATATCTTAATTTGCACAAGAAATATACACGTAGCAACACCAACAAAGGAAGGGATTTAGAGTCATGCTGGCCTGGTCGGTCATGTCGCTGTCGAAATAACAAAGTGAAAAGATGTCGCTTTGTCGAAGTTAAAGGGGCTAGGTCACGCTATTTTAGGTAATTTTGTTTAATTTTGTTAATTATGAGCTCTAAACGTCAAATTGGCAGAGCAAGCCTCTTTCATTTGCAAAATCACGGCCACGTAACAACTGATAATGATTTTCCAGCTGTGTAAATGACATTTTGATATTGACTGATATAAATTTGAAAAAAGGTGGGCCGACGTTTTTCAAATTTACCCAAATTCAATCCATTTCAATCCTCTCCAGTTTTGTCCATCCATGGCCCTTCTTGGCTTCCCTGTGTTTTGTTAGAGTTCTTCTATAGTTTTGAACAGTTATTTTGATATTTTAGTTAATTCTATGACCATTCGATCAGTGCTGAAATTGTCTAAAATTGCGTGACCCAGCTTTCCGTCAGGTTCTGTCGGCTGTCGGTGTTCTGGAACAAGATTGTCGCTACATTTTTTGCAATTTTGGAGCGATGTCGCTTGTCGCCAAGAACCCTTGAAAGGCCTCCTCAATCGTCTCCTAACTTTTCTTAGTAGTTCAAAGCTTAAGTCATCATATAAATCTAACCGATGATAAAGTTCCTGTCCTTCACTTTCGATCGGTCGCTCGCTCGCCCGCTGGAATTTGCTCCTCGCCCGCTGGAAACGCTTTCTATGCAGGCCACTTAATAACAGCATTTCTTTAAAACACGATTTAAAAGTTCAGCAAAGCTGATGTGGTCGTGTACAATTAATAATATTAGAGTTATTTACAATAAAGCTGATATAAGAATTCCACGTATTTACAATTTATGTGGCTTAAAAGAACACCTTAGTGACTTTTTAAAAGCGTCAATGGCACAAATTGATCTCATTTGGTTTTCCAGGGCATTCCACCGAATAATTGACTTGTATGAGCATCCTTTCTTATATACTGACATTCAATTTAGACGTAAATTAACGGCTAAGTTTGTCGTCTGCAATATTTCAGTTAGGTATACACCCGTTTTATGCCCGAGTTCAGTCTTTCTAGGAAAGGAACAAAAATTGCTGTGAGTTTTCAATGAGCTCAAGTTGGGGCTGGATTCTAGAATACCCGTTCACTTACTGTAATCTTGAAACGATGCCGCGAAAAGAAGTTTGAACCGGACAAATATAGGAAAAGAAAGTATTAAGCTTATATTCATCTTACCTCCAATCTTCAGGTGTCTTAGTGTCTCCAACAACAACAACTTTCCAACCTTCAATTTTAGAAAGCTTCTTTACATCTTCTGTGGGAGAACTTACTGTTGTGATTACAATCCATTTATCGTGCATATCTTCTGGTCTAGGTGATGGTTTTCGCGGTATTTTCTTCCAGTCAATGTTTCCTTTAAACTGGAGGTCTTGATCGTTCAAGTCACGCGAATGATTACCAATTCGTGGCGCCAAGGTTTCGGCTGTTCGAAAGTAACCGTGTGAGATGAAAGACAACACCAAAACTACAATAAAAACGCTAGTAAATACAATAAGTCCTCTGAACTCCATGGTAAACCTAAAAAGTCGTCAAGTGTTGTCAGAGCTCGGGAATTATCCCTCGTTCCCGGGGTCTTCTTAGCCGAGTTCAAAATGGCGGCCAACCTCATACCCAGGGTCTCTT
>NC_090872.1:24050598-24053098 GCF_036669935.1 Montipora foliosa
ACCGTATGAGATGAAAGACAACACCAAGACTACGATAAAAACGATAGTAAATAGCAGTCTGAGCCTTAGACGTTTGAAATACATATTAAAACTAACTAAAAAGTCGTCAAGTGTTGTTAGAATTCGGAAATGTAACAGTTGAGAGTGTGCTTCAGTTACCCACGGCATGCTTTTGCAAGTCAACGAGTTTCCAAGGTTGCGATAATATATTTCGAAATCAAGTTAACTAATTCGCACCTTGGAAACACTTTGAAAGCACTGAATATGATATAGAGGCTATTACATGGCCGCGCGAGGATACGAATTTATCTTCGAGTGCTGAAAGAATCTCTCACGAGTGAGCGAAGCGAACGAGTGAGAGATGCTTTCAGCACTCGAAGGATAAAATTCTTATCCCCAAGGGGCCATGTAATATTGTTGAAAACAATATTTTGAAAACAACAAATAATGTCATCTACGTATCTGCGATAATATAATACTTGGGTACCGGTGTATTTTTCCAACCAAAGCCTTTCATAGTGACCCATGAAGAAATTGGCTAATACAGGGGCTAAAGGTGAACCCATTGCCACCCCATCTATTTGATCGTAAATGCAACCATTGAATAAAAAAGGAGTGTGGCTAGTAGCAAAATTGAAGAGTTGTTTAAGATGAACTTTACTTAGTTTTAGGTCAGGATTCATGTTACCATCAATTATTTCGTTGACAGCTAAATCAATCGTCTCAGATAAAGGGATATTTGTAAAAAGGCTAGTGACATCATAGGAAACTAGAAACTTGTCGCTGAAATCAAACTGTTGAATCTCTTGGACAAAAGAAAACGTATCTGTTGCACAAAACTCTGAGGATATGTGGCGTTTCAGCAAAGAACAAAGATACTTAGCTAGGTTGTAATTGTAAGTGCTTATCAACAAGTATTGCAAGGATTTAAATGTTAAAGTAATTTTCTCTCCATTCAAACTGTGCAACATTTTTAGTCCAAAGGATTTCATTCCGGATTCTCTCAAATCACCTGTTGTATACAAATTTACTTGTTCGGGCTGTGGTGCTCGCTACGTTGGTGAAACCAACAGGCATTTCTACACACGTGTAAATGAGCACCTTTTCCGGGACAAAAATTCTCATATTTTCAAGCATCTTAGTTTTTCTAAAAATTGTCACGATAATTGTGATGTTTCTTGCTTCAAAATTATTGATAATGCTACTTCTTTCTATCAACTCAAAATCAAGGAGAGCTTCCATATTGAGCGGTTGAAACCCGAACTAAACAAACAAGTTGATCATGTCAGTTTACCATTACACTTTTAAACTTTTACCGTTATGTCAGTTGTGTTCTCTATAATATTGTTGGTTCGTTTGAATTTTACGTACTTGTAACGAACATTTAATCTACAAAGAATCATTGTATTGATAGTTATATATATATACGAATTATCTTGTAAAAATTTTAATGTTACACTCACTATGGCTAAAGATGATGTTTGAAACATCGAAACATGTTCCGAAAATTCAAAAGTGTGGTTTTATTTTTTAAAATACAAAGTATCGTACAATGAAGAGGAAGCTTGCGTTTTATTGGCTAATCCTGTTCGTTACCATGACGACACCTATATCCTCACGTGTGAAAGATAAATATGATATGTTCACTGCGCGCGGTGAAGATATGATTTTCTAGTAAAAGGAGAAATCCTGGTATTTCATCAGTATATATGTAATAAATCGTTTTTACCTCTAGGCGGGGAATAGTACAGTGGCCCATAGGTATCAAGACAACTTTCTTTCCACCCATCACAATTTCAGATTTTAGTGGACAAAAATCTGGTACCAGAATAAATTTAAGTATTTTACAGTCCTTACATTTTCTTAGAGCTAAAGATATAAATAATTTCCCATGGGAACGAGAAAAATTACATTTCAAAGTTCAGAAAAATTGTGCAAACACAGATAAAATTTCATCATCAGTTTCATTTTAACGGTACTTTCAACAGTTGTTTTTTTACGTTTGGTGTTGCTAGAAATGATTTAACACATTGCAATACGATGTATGTAATCTTGGTACTTGGGTTTTGTCCACTCGTTACTCGAACTTCTGGTGGATTCCCAGTGGATTCCGTCTTAATATGTATTTGCCCCCTGGAAATCCCATAATAGCTATTTGAAACAATAGAAACCAAAATGGCCGCCGTATCTGTAAAAAGCTCTATTGATACAAATCAAATGAAATGTTTATATTTGAGGAGAGAGGAAAACCGGAATACCCGGGGGAAAACATCTCGGAGTCGAGGAGAGAGGAAAACCGGAGTACCCGGGGGAAAACATCTCGGAGTCGAGGAGAGAGGAAAACCGGAGTACCCGTGGGAAAACATCTCGGAGTCGAGAAGAGAGGAAAACCGGAGTACCCGGGGGAAAACATCTCGGAGTCGAGGAGAGAGGAAAACCGGAGTACCCGGGGGAAAACATCTCAGAGTCGAGGAGAGAGGAAAACCGGAGTCCCCGGGGG
>NC_090872.1:24060598-24065598 GCF_036669935.1 Montipora foliosa
TAATGCAAAACCAAAGCAATTCGCTAATTACTTTCGACACTCAACTGAAAACCGCTCTAAGGTGAGCTAAATGTAGAAACTATACTCAATCTACATTAGATATCAAGAAATGCCGTTTTAACTTAGATTTGACTACACGATTCTACAGCAAGTGTGCATGGGACATCTGCATGGGAATGGCTCGCCTTCGGCTTGTAATTTCAAACAACCAAATAAGATCTCCCGCTCATATTTTATCTACTACATTGAGAATGGGATCAACACACACCTTGATACCAGCGTCCCAAAGCTCACAAGCTAGTTTCATTCTTTCTTCTAGGAGATTTTTTTGGCCAGACGCTACCAACACTTGTGTCTTTGTCGTTCGCACTTTTTCTCCACTTGCCTAAAACATAAGCAAGCACTAAATATTGGAAATAAAATCGTTAAGTAGGTCAGATAAACGACTACAACTATTTTTCCTACCATGTCCCCAAGACGTTTTCATTTCCAAATGCACGAAGAATAACTTTGAAAAGACTCAACTTATACTCGCTGAAGTAAACTTTCAAAAGGTGAACTGACGGAGATTTCAATCAAGGCAATCCAGATCATTTAATCTTCACCTGAGCTCTTGCCTCCAAAATGGAGAATATTCTTTCGATTCCAATGCTTACACCCACACAAGGGACCTATAAAATCAAAATCAAAATCAAAATCAAATTTAATAAACAGCATTAATTATCCTATAGACTTTAATGAAATAAATGTATGACTTGAAGAGCGGGTTATAAACGAAAATGAGAAGTGTGTTTCGCACTTATTTGGACAATTTAAGCAATACATTATTGTCCCTTAGAGCGACGGAAATAATCCGGCAAACCAATCAAAACTCGAAGTAATTACACGTAGCCGAAACAAAGCGCGGGAAAATGTGCACGCGCGAGCAACATCCTTGCGGTAGGGCATGCGCGTGAAATCCACTTCTTGCGCGCCAGGGGCCACGAACATTGACATGTTGCATTGAAAAGGATGAAACTATTGCGTGCGTTTGGCCACCCCGTTCAACACATGTCGCGACATCATGCAACAATATTGCAAGATGTTGCGTTGAAATGTTGCGAGCGTTTGGCCAGGCCTTAAGGACTTGATGAATGAGCATGATCCCAACAAATTGACCTGCTCCTCCCTAAGTGGCTTCATAGTTCAGTTAATAGAGCACTGCACCGGCGCTTATAAGTTATTTCCCTTTCGTAAACGGTCGTTGCCATTTCTCAGAACGGTCGCTGCCATTTGAAACGGTCGATGCCATTTTTTAGCTCTGAATTATACTCATTAGGTCTAAGAACTCAAAAGGTTGCGGTTACTGGGAGTTGTGTCTCGCTGGTCATATGAGTTAGGGTTCGGGTTAGGGTTCTGTTTAGGGTGAGGGCTAAGAACCCGAGTTCGAGTCTTGAAATTTTCGGACCCTTTTTTCCTCCAGTTTTTCTTTTATAAATGTTTTTTTTTTTCCTTTTTTGTCTTAATTTTTGTTAATATTTTCTCTTAGTTTGTTTCTTTTAATTTTCTTTGAAGTGAAGTGTGTAGTCGACCGTTATAAATGGCATCGACTGTTTCAAAAGGCAACGACCGTTCTGAGAAATGGCAACGACCGTTTCAAATGGCAACGACCGTTTACGAAAGGGAAATTTGCTGCACCGGCATCGCCTGAAGTTTTCAGACGTCCATAAGAGACATTTGCTTAATGTTGTTCCGTGAAACAAATTGCGAACACTTGTTCACGGTCACATAGAAGTCTCTCTACTACAGTGGTAAGCTGTACATTTATTGGTAAAACCAACGAGAGATTCTTGCCTTTCGCCCTTTGGCAAACATTCCAACAAGGTTGTCATAGCGACCACCGCCTGCCACTGATCCAACGCCCACGGGCTCACCTAAAAACAACGGCAATTCAACAGTGAAGAATGAATCGATAACAAAGAAACGAGATTGCGGTTGTCAGCAAAGCGCTGGAATTTGTAGGCATTTTAGCGCGGATTGGAGGGTTGAATTTTTCAAGATGGTGCCATTCAGACATGTCCAGCAAGAGACATGATGGCACAAAAGAATTGTAATGATAAAGAGAAAAACTAAATTCGGGGATCTGCAAAAGGACACCAGTTATGTCCAGGAATGCTCGAAATGATAAACAACAAGGTGTCGTTGCCATTAACGAGACTAGGTCATTTTGCCATAATAACCTACTTATAACCTACTTAACTTATACCCTAGTTTCCAGAGGTAGCAAGGGTGGCGCAGTGGTGAGAGCACTCGCCTCCCATCAATGTGGCCCGGGTTCGATTCCCGGTCCCGGCGTCATATGTGGGTTGAGTTTTTTGTTACTTCTCTCCTTGCTCCGAAAGGTCTTGTCCGCGTAATCCGGTTTTCCCCTCTCCAGAAAAACCAACACTGCCAAACTCCAATTCGATTGGGAATGCATGGACACAAGGCGTTCCGTACGTAAACAAATTACAAAAAAATACAAACCTGTATTGTTATGTGACGTTCTCGTAGCTGTCGTCGTCGGCGTCCTTGCTTAAGGACCCAGCAAACCACAAAGGACAGACCACAACACCGGGAACTCCATGCCCTACTCTTTGGGAATAATGTGTGGGTTCTTTTACGTCCCACTTGGTTGTGAACATTGAAGGGTTGTGAGACGGGGTCTACGATTTATCGTCCTTACCCGCGGGTAGACTAGAGAGTGTGTCATTACAAAGGCAGCACTTTCTCCTCAGTTATTTAAAGACTCTTGAGTGTTGGTCCGGCCGGAGTTTTTGATCCCGCGATCTCCCGCGCAATAGTCCGATGCTCAACTGACTGAGCCATCAGATCGGCGATGAAGCTTTCACCAGATAATCTCCTTTCATCAGAATGACACACCACCTACCTTTATGAGATTTTCCAAGATCTGGCTGTTCCCCCGTTAATATTGCTTCATAAATCACTCCAGTGTAATAATCCAAACCTCTGGCCAGACTCAGGTCAAATGATACCTAACAAAACAAAAAAATGAAATTCTGGAATCTCATTGCATGGCTGATGTAAGTGAATTTACGCCTCAAACAACATCGTTTTCGTGCTTTCAAGAGTTTGTTTCCCCTTTAGGGGCATTGTACAAAGTTTTGCAAAAACTATGGCCCGTAATAACATTCGCAGTGAGCAAGAAATTATATTCATGTTTCTTAGCTTGGTAAGTTGAATTTATTGTGCTCCAATTGAAAGGTTAACTAACGAGGGGTTTTGTTACGCATTCGTCCTGAAAAGTCAAGCCGTTTAAGATTTTTAGGATCTACGTTGCCAAAAACCCATAGATTTGTTAACTGTAAACCAGTACTTAACGTTTTCGTGAGGGTAATTTTTTTTTTGAAATTTTGGGCAATCAAAAATGTCAGCTATCATCTTTTAGAAGCAAATAGTAAATTGGAAGTTCGTTGGAAGCGTTTTTGGCCACCGTTATTTTTAAAGTAAGATCAGTATCACTCGTTCAAGTTTCTGGACACTTCATTGTCAGATTGAATTCTTTTACCCGATTAAAAATATCTCTTCATTCAGTCCTTATCCATTAAAAGGGACTTAACTGTTTCAGTCACAGAAGCTCCTTTTCTATTATATTAAGCGTTTTTCAATCAGAAGCGGAAAAACATTGAGTATCTGCTGCTTAGTCAACCTCAGTCTCAGTTTCTACCGCAGAGTACCAAATTCAACTGTCACTCAGTGTTTCTATTTTAACACCAACCTTATCCTTGATGCCAAATAGTTCAACGTAGCTAAGTAGTAGTTTAATGTCTTCCAATGCAGTTTTGGCACTTTTGTTCTTGATCAAAGCTTCGTCGGCTGTGAGCCTTTCAACCAGATCCATTCCGCCCCTGAGCTTTACATATTCTCCAATCTTGTCTGCTATACTTTCTTCCAAGCCTTTCTCCCCTACCATTTCAGCTTTGACATCTTCCCAAGGAAGCTGGACCATGAACGTAATTGAATATACGGTTATTTTAGGCAACGACAGTGTAATTAAGTAACCAATAATGGCGGCCAATTTATAATTCTTTTGTCGAAGTGCAAATTAGCCTACCAAGCCTCGATACCATACAGTGAATTGAAAAGAATTCTTGCTCTAAAATGAGGCTTGGTAGGCTAATTTGCACGTGGATAAAAGAATTATAAATGTGACCGCCATTTATGAATAAGGTCTATAAAGGCAGCTGGAATAGGCTAGTTTCGAATTGTGCAGAAACAAAAGAACAGAGTCGAGGTTCAGGGGAATAATTAGCATCTGTATTGTTCAAAGCAAAGGAATATGCAAATTATTCCCCTGAACCTCGACTCTGTTCTTTTGTTGCTGCACAATTCGAAACTAGGCTATTCAGTTGGACCGGGAGGAGAAACTCTCGTACCCGGGGCGTTTACCATTTACACGGAAAATCCGGTTGGAATGGAATGCTCGTAATGGTACAGGATTTTCCCGGTATGGCGTTTCGCCAAGCCCGAGACTGTCACGGCTAGAAGAAAGCAAATGACGACTGCATCTGCAGCGTCGAATGGCGGGAAAAGAGGCCGAAGAGCACCGGGTCGAGTGGGAGTTTACAAATGGCACAGGATATTTCCGGTCATTTCGGTTGGAACGGGAAAAGAGGAATACCTCTGAGGATTTCTATCTTTTCCAGAAACTTTCCGGTGGAATGAGCTGTACCATTTGAGTTTCCAACAGGAATTTTCGGTTTTTGTTGACAAATGGTAAACGCTCCCGGTCTGAGTTCGTACCCTTCACATGCAAATAACATAAACAAATCTCAGACCAGGTCCAGAAGTTTTAAGATTGTATGCTTTTGGGCCAGCGACAATTATATTTAATGGAAAAAAATACCATTTCGTCTAGAACTCAGGCACCAAGCATTTCGTCCCGTTTTCATGTAAACGGCTACAAAAATTTCATACCGGAACAAGTTCATATTGGTCTCAGTTTGTCCCGACCTCATGTA
>NC_090872.1:24075598-24095598 GCF_036669935.1 Montipora foliosa
AATTCCAGTCACACTTTTGCACACAAAAGAAAAAAGAAAAAAGTAAGGAAAAATCCGGAAAGGAAATCCCAAAGATGACACTGTAATCAGTGGCAAGTCCTGGTTTATTTTGTCAAAACTTACTGCAGCAAAAACTGGGATACTTTATGGAAGAAGTTAAAACATGCACTGTTGAGAAATTATCGATATTATACAAAACTGTCACATGTACACTTTGTGTGTGATCATTTTTTTTCCACAAAAACCCAAACTCCTTCCATTTCAAAAACCAGGTTCTAAGTTAATGGAGTATTCCCTATGGGATAAAAGACTGAAAACCCCTGGGATAAAAGACTGAGAAAACCCCCTCTGTTCATTCCAAACTTTGTGTCCCCGTCAAAAATAATAATAATTATTGTTTGAAATCAATAGAAGCCAGTTTGAAACACTGTAAATGTAGATTCATTTACAATGAAATAATTTTCAAGGATACTGTCAAGTCGTACCTTAGAGATAACAACTCCCCCCCTTGATCAGCAAGATCATAGATAAGTTTGGAATCTTCACCATATTTCCCAGTCAGTGTTTCCTAACAACAAACAAAATATGAGTGAATTTAAATTTACAGCAGCAAAGACCTGCTATTTGGAATTCCCCTTAGTAACCAGAGATTTTCCCAAAGAAGTTTAGTTCCATTTACTTTTAGAACTAGTGGAAGAGTTTGCTGTAAGGTGCACTATATCATTCTTATTATGTTCGATTTGATGGTTAAATCATAAGCCTTTCTTACTGCTAATATAAATTGTAAAATAATTGTAGTTGTAGTACAGTGGTCAACAGACAGGTTGTGTTGACTCAGATACTAGAATCTTATTTCCCCACCTTTGTCCTGCACATGTACATGTACCGGGTATGTATGTCCAGAAACCATTATAATAAGAAACTGTTAAATACACTTTCAAGTAGAAAACAAGCAGTCTACTTACATTACCTAAAATTAATGTACATAACAATTACAGTGCCTTTATTTACAGGGATGCAGTTTTGGACACTCGCTAAGGTTACTAACATCTTAAGGTTCTGTAGCCTGTTTTCCAAAAGTCTAGTACTTAACTTTCCATGCCCAAAAAGCCAATAATAATTAGTATTATTTTGTAAACCATGATCTACATGTACATATTAAAAAAGACCCACAAGAAATACATACAGTTTACCACAGTTATTGCAACGTTTCTTGCATCAAAACTACCTTGGTAAGAAGAAATTGTACAAAGAGATTTATCCTGTCCCAGAAATACCGAAATGATTTGGAACTTTCGAAAGATATTTGGCCCCTGGTAAACTATATGTATTTATGATTGCTCATGTAGAAATGGCTTAAATTAAGAGGGTAGGAAAACAAGCACTTCATTACACTCTAATCAGTTAAATCTTTTAAATAAATTAGTTTGACATCAATCTTACCAAAAGCATTTCTCGAAAGACGCTTTTAAAAATGTTACAAACCAGAAACCAAACAAGATAACTAGATCTAGCTTGGCGAAGGAGCTTGTCCCCCGGGGAAACCCAAGGTTAATCTGTGGTCTTGTGTTGAACCAGATGTTTACCAAATTGTGTGGGTAATGACTTACCATGAACCCACAAACATCTGGCAAAAAAAAGCACAAGACCACTCAAGTCTTATCTTATCGTAAAATAAGTTTATGCTGATGACCTCACAGGGAAAAACAGTGAAGTCAAATCAGACTTAGAAGTTCTGGGTATAGTCGAACCTCGATTATCTGGACTCGTTGGGACTAGACAAAATAGGCCCGATATTCAAGGGTCCAGATAATTGAGAGTATGAATATTAATGAGGAACAAAAACTGATTAAATTAAGAAAGCGACATTTTAATCGTGAAACAAAACATTTACAAATCGTTTGGAAAACAATGTGGTCTTCACTCTCTGTTGTGAATACCTGTACATGTGACACTGTGTAGCTTGCATACAACGCCGAACAAGCCAACAGAGCATGAAATTTCACTTAGCAACAAAGCAACTCTAAGCCAATCTGAACTCATTCAAAAGTTCTTCATTAGTTATGATGCGTGCTAGTGCTGCTTTTGCTTTTTGAAAACGAAACAAACTCGCCTTTACTTCACTTTCTAATGCTGTAGTTTGAAGAATAATTACGGCTATGGATCTTGATTATGACTTAAATTAATATTACATTCTAACCCAAGATAAAGGAAACCTTAAAATGACCTAAATTCTGGTCCACTTACCTTCATTTCAAAAACTGGAGTATCAATCTGCACAGCGCCATGTTTCTCAAAGCATTTGACAATGGTCTTAAAGGCTTTCTCCCTGACAGCCATCTGCTTGGGTTCATAGTCACGAGTGCCCTTCAAAGAAGACGATCAGGAGTGGAATACATGTGAATAAAACTAGTCCCTAGTAACTGTCCTATTGACTTTTTTCCACAATACATATTCCTTAATTTTTGAAGAGTGTCACAAATTAAAAAATACATACAAGAAATGAAAGGGTCATTTGACACAGAATATAAGCACTTATTGCCTGAAATTTGGTCACAATTTGATTTAAAAATAAATAATTTAGTGTACTGTGCATGTGGATTTAGCCAAGCCTAAAAGCAGAGCTCCCATGTTTTTTTTTGTTAATTAGTGGCTGCTGTTGTGCGTATGCACCCATGAGCGATACCGCTAGCCATGATTACCGTTAGAAAAGTAACTCATGGGTTCCTCCTACGGGATAAAAATGGAATGCATGTCCGCAACTTAGCCTTAAGAAACTAATGCCTTTTTTTAATTAATGAATGGCCTGCTGACAACACAATTACCTAACTGTTTTACTAAGTAAAGTGCCTATGAACTAAAAAAAATTTAAAGACCTTTAAAAACGATGAGGATTCAAGTTTTTGTTCAGAAGTCTGCAAACACATTTACACTACCGGTACACACAAAAATGGGTCTGGACCCACTAAAAAGTTGGTACAGACCATATATTTCTGGTTTTAGGATCATAGGCGGCTATGGCCCCAAAACCGAAAAAAGAAACGAGTCCAGACCCCTCTTTGTGGTAAGAATCTAGTCCTGATTCTGAAAATCGGCAGTGTAAGTTACAGTTTGCTGATAACAGGGCCAATAGGGCCATTTTTTTCATGAGCCCAACCTAACTTTCACTTGTGTAAATGGGAAAGAAAAATTGGTCCAGACCACTTAAAATTCAAGTCCTAAACAACATTATCAACGACATCCTGAAATTACTAGTTACCAAGGACACCACTGTAATACACATAAGGAGATTTGGAAGAAAAAGAAGAATCATCCATGGTCATTGCCAGTCACCTTGGGTGTTTTGAGAACAAACTTTTGGCTTCCAAGGTCATCGCCAAGCTGCTTTTTAAGTTCAATCAATTTCGCTGTTTCTTCCTTTATCTGTAAACAACAAAGCAGGAATAAGATCACTATTTTTGTCACAAACTTGCAATTTTTGTCTTTGTACTATAGGGAAGTCAAGGCGAGATACAAGATACATGTACAGTATGCAGTCAGTATACAATATTATATGGCGAGCAATTCTCATGCTAAACACTGATTCGCTGTTTTTCGGTTGGAATTCTAAAGTATGGACCATTACCATGGAAACAGGCCGTTCCCTCTTGTTTAACGTAATTCAGGGTTAATTAACATTAAGTTGCATAGGAAGTAGGGATCAGTAACTAGTAAACTACACACACAGCCCCAGTGAATATGAGGACACACTATAAAAGGCATAGTGCCTTAGGCAAATAATTTGTGCTGCAATAAAAAATACCCTTATGGCAACGTGTACTTTTTTTATGTCATAAAATGTTCTCTGCTGTTCTTTTTTTAATCACCAGTCCCTTTTTCTCACGCTAGTAATAATTATTTTTTTGGGCTTCCATCTTTGTGTTGCTGTTTGTTGATAACCATCTTAGATAATGAATCAGTTGTGCCTGAATGAATTCGAACAAAAGCACAGAGCGTGAAGCTTGACCCCTTTTGATTTATAGTGTGTCTTCGTGTTTAAGTATACACATACATGTAAATCCCACAATATTATGTTAATCATGTCACACAACTACAGTACAGTAACTGTAATAAAGTCAAACCATGAATGCCCAGACATCAGTAATTAATTTCATTGCTGTCTGGACTTTTCAATATTATTATATCTGGAATTTTTCTCTGGCTCCAATGTTTAACTACAAGTAATTATCATCATTAGTTTTTGTTAAGATTCTGTTGAAATGACTTAATATATCCTTTAAAAAACAATTGAAAATATTGATGCAAATCAAAACTAGTGTATTTTCTTCACAAAACTCATTGTTGATTTGAATTCAATTCTGCATATAGATTACTTGTGCTCGCACAATGTACGTGTACATGTAAACTACATGTAAATTTGTCTATCTGTCTTTCAATCAACTGACTAATCATTGTTTGTTTGGGTGTCACTAACATTCACATTTTGTTAAATTATCCAGACTTTTTACCTGGGTTGCTGCAAGTCTGGATAATTCAGGCATGACCGTATTATTAATTATAAAGTAGAAAACCATACGTAAAGGGTGTGGCAATTTTTCTTTTTTTTAACTGGGGTTTTGAAAGCAATCATAAAGGTATCTCTACACCATTAAGGGTAAAATGAAAAGTCAAAGGTAGTGGTCTTGCTAACTGCCACTAAAGGCAAAAAAGAACTCCTTTCAAACCTTTTGCTTCAATGTTATGTACACTGTAATGTACATGTATACATAATCTGTGGTAATTATACACAACATACTAAACTAGTGAGCATGATTATGACTTTGATCACTTATACTTCTTTTTATTTGAATTTTGAGAAAACAGGTGCGCAAGGCTGTTGCCTAACAGGAGCCCGGTAGCCTGGGGCTCCCAAAAAATAGCTCTGGGCTCCTTAATTTTTCACAGCAACGCCTTTCACTTCATATGTTGGGCTCCTAAGTTCTCAGCGTTTAGCTCTGAGGGCCTCTTTAAAATTTTCTTAGGCAGCAGCCTTGGGTGCGGCTTATACATGGTACGGTACTGGAAAAAGTGTTTTATACATGTAACAAACTTTTATGTTAAATTAATTACGATTATGTAGAAAATTGTGCAAACTGAAAGGGAAATCTTTTTGCCAGTGTTAACATGGTGAACTGTACTGAGTTGTGAAATGATTAATGATTGTATGTACATGTAATAAAGTTGGTTGATACTGTACATGTATTTTAGTCTGTATGGAAATTACAGACTGGTAATTGCGTTATTATTCGGATCATGCGAAGAGCATCATTTAATGGTAACATTTGAACTGTATTGAAATTAAAACAGTTTGCAGTACATGTGACCTGAAGAGTGTACCTATTGCTGTCATATTTGTAAAATTCATTATTTTACAAATATGTTTGCAAATCCAAAAGAGAAACAGAATATTGTTATGTTAAGTTACGTGTATTACCAGAGGGCCTGGCTAAACCACAAACTAAGAAAAGTTCTTGGGAAAAAAAGAAACAAAATTTGCCACAGGAAAGCAAAAATGCTTTCAACCCTATCGTTTCTAAAAATAATTCTGCATTAAAAACAAAATTAACACGGTCCATAACAATGTCTTACGTGGCTTAAAACTAAAATATTATTTTAGCGACCTCAAAGAAAATTATGTGCCTGGCCAAACAATACTACTTAGGGAAGCAGGGTGGCCTCATGGTCAGTGTGCTCGACTCTGGATCGAGTGGTCGGGGTTCGAGTCCTGGCTGGGGACATTGTGTTGTGTTCTTGGGCAAGGCACTTTACTCTCACGGTGCCTCTCTCCACCCAGCTGCATAAATGGGTACCGGCGAATTTAATGCTGGGGGTAACCCTGCGATAGACTGGCATCCCATCCAGGGGGGAGTGGAAATACTCATAGTCGCTTCATGCTACAGAAACCGGAGATAAGTGCCGGCCTGATAGGCCTTCTAGGCTCGTAGAAGACTTTACAAAATGTACCTTTACCAAACACTTAATTATGGCTATGGAGTATTAGAGTGGAGTACCAGTGAAATCCTGTGAGATACACTGTAGCCTGGTAGCTTTATGCACCTCCACTTTTAAATTCTTAACATTAAAGTTTTCTAAATTTACTCACTGCCACTGACCTGGCTTTCCAGACAGTGTGAACAGGACAGTGTAGCAACCCTCAACAACTTGGGAACACTTAAAACATTCCTTAACAATTTAGAGGACATCATATTGTCTGGAAACAGAAACCAAAAGTAACCAGTACACATTTTACTTTCATAACATTAATGAAAAATTAAAGGGAAACATTATCCAGCTGGATGCTACTTTGTTATATTGCATTTCCTTGCAAAGAAAATGCAGGGAACATGTAATGCAGTAGACATTTGGTTCTAAAATAACAGAACTGTTTAGACTTAAATGTACATTATACTGTAGTTCATTTACTTCATTGTATTAAAGGCAATTTTACTGTCATGCAAGAAAAATGTAGTCAATGGATCATGACGCTATTATCTGTAGCCCTTTCATGGTGTCTCTGTTTTCGATACTGTGATTGTGCTGTCTACAATGTAGGTGCCAAGGTCAGTAAACGCTAAGGATTTATTGTACGCTAGCTTCAAACTTCATGGCTTTGTTGTTGCTAGGAGACTAGTACGATCCCAGCATTGGCGCTTCTTTCAAAGCTCTATTCAGGGCTGGGAGTTGACATGTTTAACACTGCATGTAAGTTCGCTTGTAGAACAGCTTTTCCAACTAGCTATGCCGGCAGACATTAATGTTGTTTAGCTACATTGTATAAAAGCAAAAGAAAAGTATTTAGAGGTCACTTATATGCATGTAATGAATAAATCCTTAGTGGGAGGCATGGTGGCCTTATGGTTAGTGTGCTCGACTCTGGAGCGAGGGTGGTCCGGGTTCGGGTCCTGGCCAGGGACATTGTGTTGTGTTCTTACGCAAGACACTTTAATCTCACGGTGCCAAGTCTGATGAGCCATCTGGCTCGTATGCAGAGACTTTTTACATGCATGTTCTGTTGTTCAGCGCAATTAGAGATCACCATAATTAATTGAATACATGTAGTTTACAAATACCCCCCCTCCCTCCCTCCCTTTGGAGTCGAGGTTGGAGCCTTGTTATATGCATTTCAATAAACTTGGGTCTTTCCTGTGCAGTGACTTTCCCTGAGCTTGTTGGCTGCTGCATTGCATTCAGCTCATAATGCTGGGGACACAAGTGAGGTTCCTTTGTTACACAATCGCCGGAAGTCTCACAGGCTAACCTAACGCAAGGCAGTGCTCCCCCATTAATACCAACTGGAGTAAATGTTTCGTAGTTAGCTAGCACATAAACATATGAAACAGAGACATTAATACGGGTTAACAATGGGCTCAAGTATGAAAATACTTCAGCTACACTTTTTTAATAAAAAGCAGTACATTCATTGTATTATTCGTTGCATCATGTGAAGTACCCGTATCATTCGCATTCTCTTAGCCCTTAATCCCAATGGTAAGACCCAGGGTTTTCAATAAGAATTTGAGTACAGCTGTAGGCGGAAAAACCTGAAACGTAGGCAGGGAACGAACAGCACACCCCAGAGGTGTGCTTTTCGAGGGCTGAAGGCACAAGCTTGTAGGGGGGGGGGGGGTCCCAGGGGCATACTCCCCTAGGATAATTTTGAAATTTTGGCCTCTTAGAGTGTATTTCCTGCATTCTGCAGCACAAATTAGGGTACTTGAACAGAACACTAATATCATTAAATTTTGGAATTTTTTAATTAATTGAGAGAGAGTACATTAATACTTTAAATTTTTTTGGATATTCAGTAGACGACACGACACATATTGGGTTTTGAACAGACGATAAAATAGCGTGGCATAGCTCCTTTAAGGCTCCTTTGCATTCTACGTATACAACTGTGTGAAATGTATTTCATCTGTTGTGACTGAAAATTTCGGCAAATTTTGCCAGCCGCTGGCTCTTATTGAAATCCCTGAAGACCCCAACCCCCCAAAATAATCATGGTTTGTGGCTCATTTTATTTTAAACTATTTACAAGAGAGGCGTAGTGATAAAACATTATGAAAGTCAGGTTCTATTGAATCATTAGGCTGATTTAGCAACAGAACGGGAACGTCAGTGGCGATGTCGCGCGCAGCAAAACTACCAATGAGAATTTAGAATAGAGAAGAGAAGAGTGGAGTCTACTCTATTCTGAATTCTCATTGGTGTTTTTTCTGTGTGCGCCGTCGCCACTGACGTTCCCGTTCTGTTGCTAAATCAGCCTATTAAATTAATAGCTACAGAAAGTAAATTAGAGTTATTACAATAAAAGATGCGGCTAGTGGCCAAACTGTAGCATTTATTCTACAAGGCTATGAAGCAATAAAATGTCACATCCTATGTAGTACTGGCTTGTTTGGCAAAACAAGTTCAAGCTTCGTGTTTACCAAAACTTAAATAAAAAATAATAATATTGTGCAATATTGTTATTTTCATTTAATGCGCCGATCAAATCGAAACTTCAACATCCTCCCCCGCCCCGGCATTTTACTACCTTCTGTGCCCAGGGAGTGGGGAATTTGACCTTTGTCTGCGTGGGGTGGGGAAATTGAACCGGAAGTGTCAGATTTCAAATGATTTTTTTTCGGGCCCCGAAGTCGCTAACAGCTTGTTTCCTAACCTCTTGCTGTTTGGACAAGATGGAAGAGTTTAAAGGAAGAGATGTACCATTTGTGAGCGGCTTTCAAAAAAGGTCTTGAAAAGGTCTTTATTAATTAAAGACGGCAGGAGCCGACGACGATTGTTCTTATGTAGGTTATGACAGACAAATCCGACGATAGCATAGGGCATTTGAACACCATTTTGGCCCGAGGGGGCGGGAATTTGAACGATCCCATCTTCAAAAGTTCAAATGCCCGGGGGGGGGGGGGGGGATGTTGAAGTTTCGAGTTGATCGGCGCATAAGTTTTTGAAGTATGAGGAAAAGAAAGCATAGCCGGTAAGTATTAAATGAAGAGCAAAGCTTCTGATCGTTAACTAATTTCTTCTTTCATCGAACTTAAAAACTGAAACGTTAAAGATGATGAAATAAGGCTATTAAATTACATGTACTGTCCACCAGTGGAGACCACGTGTATTTACAACCCGGATCGAGATTTCCCTGAGGAAGGTTGACTGAGAAGTAACTAAAGGTTTACCTTATTCTTGACTTCATCTGTTTGTTCTTCAAGTTTTAACTGTCTGATTACTTCTCCTTGTTTCCTAACCTCTTGCTGAATTTCACTTCTCGACAAGGAAAGCCTTTCCTTTGACGCCATATTGTATTATGGTCAGCGGGTGAACAAAAAGCCGAGAATGTCTGAATCCTTCACGAAAACACGAAGTTCTACGAAGCTTTTCCGAAGATAATACGAGGAACTGTAACAGTACGTGTTTTTGTCATTCCTTGGAACAGGTTCGAAATTTCTAACAAGGGAGAAGTTTTTTATGTTCGCTTAAAAAAGCGTGTGCAAAGAAAAAAACTATTTTCTTGTGCAGATGTGACTATTTCAGTGATGTTTTGACGTCGCTCTGGAGACATATCCACAGGGGTCGTCACGCTGAAGTGATTAATATACAAGAATAACTTGACGGCACATCGCTTTATCACTCTGGATTTGTCCGATAATATGCAAGGCTTCCTTTTAGTTTATCCAATCCAACACTCGGACAGAGGATTGACAGATTGGCTTCTCATGCAAGCACTGTAACTACAAATTTGTAGTTCATTTATCTTCGAAGGTTCGAGAAAGCACCAAGAGCGAGTTTGATTAAAGGGTAATTTTTTTTAACTTTGCCAACCAGAAATATTATTTGATTAGTAAAAGGATATGACAAGAAATGGACAGCATAGATTACACAGCTGATCGGAATGCGAGCGACAAAGTTAACATTTTAAACGGAGGTAGCAATGCTGTTGGCAACGAAAAAAAGAAAAAGAAGAAGGTAAGAAGATTGAGATCTTCTTCATTCACAGAGGAAAAAGCTGATGGATACTTAAGACAAGTTTCCAGTTACAGCTGCGGAGAACAACCTACAAATTTGACGCCTCTTGAAAACATTGGGAGCCGCGAAAAGTTAGTTCACATCCATGAAGAGTTGGATACTCATGCACCGCCAATAAACCGCGACGAGACGGACCTCAGAAAGCTGGCGTTACATCTTGCGATCACAAAATCCAACGAGGGTCAAAATAGCAGGGTATTGCACCACGATTATGTGTTAGTTCACAAAACTGGCGACAACTGCAATCTTCATGAAAAACTGCGGAAGAAATATGAAGCTGAACTTCACGAACTAGGTTTTAGGCTAGATCGGATGTACACTGCAGAAAAGACTTTTGTGGTATTACACTGTTCATTTGAAAGACTTTGTGAGGAAGCGGAGAAAGTATCATTAGAAATGCCTTTAGCAGGGGTGAGCTGTCTTTTTTTTCTATTTTAGAGAATAGTACTTACAGTGTACTAATGCAGGATGTCTGAGAGTCCCTGCATCCACCCTTAGTCTATTTCTCAGGGGCTGTATAGGGAAGATATAAATTTATTAATATACAACTGTATAAACACCAATGAAATACCAAGTGAGCTTTCACACTAAAACATGATATCTTCACACGTGAAAATAACATGTTATCTTCACACGTGAAAAGATCACTGTTGCTATGGTTACATATAAAAATTGCACCTTTCGATGCATTTTATGAAATGATTATTTTAGTATTTCATTGGTGTTTATATAATAAGTAGAGGATAGTACATGGCCGCTTGGAGATACGAAATGTCTCTTCTCGTGTTGAAAAATATTTCACCTGTTCGGTGCGCTCACTCGAGAAATATTCTTCAACACTCGAAGAGAAATTTCGTATGTCTGCGCGGCCATGTAATATCCTCTATTTATTAAATAAACGCCAATGAAATACCAAGTGAGCTTTCGCGCGAAAACACGATATCTTCACATGTGAAGATAACATGTTATTTTCATTCATGAAAAGATCCCTGTTGCTGTGGTTACACAATGAAAATCGCGTCTTTCGATGTCTTTCATTAAATTATGTAGTATTTCAATTCATTGGTTTTTTTTATAATAAATATAATATTACATGGCTGCTTGAAGATATGAAATTTCTCTTTTTCAACACTCGAAGAGAAATTTCGTATCTCGGCACGGCCATGTAATATTCTCTATGTACTACACTGTAACACAATAACATCAAACAACAACAGCAACGAGACCAATAATCACAGTGACGATACTAATGACAATCCAATGACATCCAAGGATTTGAACCTTTGGTCACAGAGTAACAACTACATGTACACTTCCCAAAGATTTATCGTCAAGGCAAGTACCGTATTTTAGAATAGTTTGAATAGACTAACCAGTTATTTCCCAAAAGAGTCATTTTGCGAACATCCAGTTTGCAAATTAAAATGCCATAAGCTTTTTTTCATGGCATACTGTTAAATGTTTGACTCTGGCTGGATTAACAGGTTGAAGTTTTTGTAAGGTAAAGTTTCATTTACTTACTTGGTCTCGTGTTGATGAAACCATCTTAAATTATTATTCTAAGTACCGGTAATTCATTAGGATCTTCCAAACTGCAAGTAAGGAAAATGTCTTCCTTAATTGGTTCTAAATTTTTGTTAATGAAATAAATAAGTAGATAAACAAAATTTAAGAAAACAAATAATAATTAATAAATAAAGTTGCTGGGGAACTGATAAATACATTGAAGGTCCTTCAGACCCCAAGAGTTTATCAGAATCACCAGCAACCACTCTTATTGGATCTATTCAGTGTTTCCCTCTCTCTCTCAGAAAATAGACCCTTTTACAGTTATGTGCTTAGTTACCTGGCTTTTGAGTGAAAGCGAGGCTATAATTGACCTTGTGAGTTTCTATCAGAAAAAGGTCAACCCTAGCCTCACTTTCATTTGTAGGCCAGGTACACCAAGCACATAACTGTAAAATAGTCTATTATTGCTTTGTTTTCAGTATGTCGTGGGAGACAGCTCTAAAAGCAGTTGGTGGAATCAGTTCTGGGAACATTTTAAAACGGATGATGAAGGTATTGACCGCAACTTTCTCAGCACATTTCTGTGAAATAACCAATCATAATCCTCTTTATGAAACCACATCCAAAGTTTTTCATTTACATTGGTTTCTACCGGTAGTTTTAATTTTGGTGTGTAATATACATGTACTGTGAGCAGTTATATAATTCATTAATAAAAATTATTATTGTTATTATTAATAAAAATAATGTGATGTTAGTATCAATAATTATTATTTATTAATTTTGTATCCCTGTTTTGGTACCTGAGGAAAAATTTATAGTCATTGCTAGTGTTCAGTGTAGGTGTAACTGAAAACTCATTGAATGCAGGAAAGACTTTACTGTTGAACTTAATTCCAAGTGAACTTGGAAATGGCTTGCCTCCCAAGTTCACCTGAGCATATTGACAAGGAGCTGTAATTGGTCACCGTGGAGGCCTCTACAAAATGACCACTGACTTTTCTTCACAGTGCAGTGATGCCAGGGAAATTAATTTCACTTTTAATATTCAATTGAAATCAGTTAACAATATTATGCTATGAGATATAATCATAATAAAGAAGAATTTACCAATTCTTATGTACCATTTTACACAGTAGTGAATGATTCTCCTCAAAGACAGCAATCATCCCATCAAAAACCATCAAATGTCATCTCCGTAGTCAGGGATGGTGGAGTGTATTTTGTGTTGGGAAGCTAACAAGCAAGCGCCAGAGAATGCTCCCCAGGTTCTGGGGAATTCTCTGCCAGAAACTTGAAGCTTGCAAATGGTACTTTCAGCATTCTCGGGGAGATATGAAAAGAATAAACGTGGATCAACCGTAAAGTGACAGATGTTTTACTTTCTATTACTTACTTGATACATATACAACTTAATACATATTAAATTATCCCAGCCTTATGTATATTCTGGCCTTAAATTTGTTTGTCTTAATGCTTTGCTCATTTTGTTTTGTTTTCCTTCTGTTAGTTTTCTTTTTTTATGTTTTATGGGTTTTTTAATTGTTTAATTGTTTATAATTTTTTTTAAATAATTTTTTTTTCTAATAATTTTTTTTAAATTTTTTATTTTTGATTTGTTTTAGAATTTGTTTTATAATTTTTTATACCAGGGATGGCTCTGGTATCCCCTGGCCCTGGTATTGAGTGACATAAACCAAGGGTAAATACAAAAGCAGTCCAATGTTGACTGAATAAAGTTATGACAATAGACCTAAATCAGGTAACTCAGTGTTATACAAAAATTTGGTTTATCAACGGAGTTGATAATGTAAATTGACCACCGTACAGAGATTCTAAAAGCTGACGTTTCGAGCGTTAGCCCTTCGTCAGAGCGAAGTGTTAACTCAGTGTTATACCTAATTCAAACCCTTTAGGAATAGAACATTTTGTTCCAGGTATTTCCATATCATTTAAATATGAATGCGACATTATTATGCGTTCCAAATACAATACACAAACAATCTTGATCCCCGGAGATTCGAATTGGGTAAAACATTGAGTTAGGCGATTAGCTCTATTAAAGAAAAGTGACGATCATTAGGAAAATTCTTTGAACCCCTGTACTTAGAATAATTTTGTTAAAATTCTCTTGCAGTTGATTTTGTGAGTGCTCCATTCTGTGTTTCAAAGTCCCAAATATATGAGGGAATTAATGATCCTGACACGTTCTTCAGGCCTGCACTAAGGTCTTTATTGGTGAGTAAATCATATCTTGACGATGTGTACCATTACAAATTTTGTTTGTTTGACGAATTGAGATGTCAATTTGATATGTAAAGAAACAGCAATATTGTCGGGAGCTCTACACTAACTGTGTTCAAGTTTGTTTTATTGGAAAGTAAAAGATGGTGGCAGCCTGTCAGTGACCTTTACGTGCGGCAGGTACAAAACATAGGTCACAGGTCACAGGTCACAGGTCACAGGTCACAGGTCACAGGGCATTGTTTTACCAATACAGAAAGTATCCTAAACATTCATAAAAGCTAGCCTTAGGCCAAAAAACTTTTCTTTTGCCCTAATTAGGCCTAAGGTTAGCTTTTATGAATGTTTAGGATACTTTCTGCATTGATAAAACAATGACCTGTGACCTGTGTTTTGTACCTGCCGCTTTTACATGGTATGGTATCTGTGCATCTTAGGTTAAAAAGCACTGAATTAATAATAAATTATTATTGATAATTATAATAGTGAACTATTTTCAAGGTCTTGAAATTATGATTGTTGCAATTTGTTATAAATTTGATGGGGTAAGATTTAACATACACATTACATATAATTTCCAAAATGGTTGCAATTTTAATATTTTTTCGCTGTAATATTTTTTAGCTGGCCCATTGGGCCTCACCTTCAAACGTAAAATTCAAAAGAATATTAATTTAACCTAGAACAAGGCCAAAAGGGCCAATTTGCAATCAAACAAAAGAGTACGAAAATGGCAGCCATTTTGGATTAAACTGAGTATTATTTTAAAATCATAACTGCACAGTGTGTATTTTAATTTAATTAATAACCTAAGTTATTCTCGCATTTTGTTGGTTCTTGCCTATGATCTATTGGAGGACAGACGCACGATTGACTTCACCATCAGCTTTTTTGGGAATAAAGTTTAATTCTGTATTATATAAAACAAATAGATTCCCTGTTGCCATGCGTCTGTTCAGTAATAGATCACAAATGACATCAAAATGTGGTAAGAAAATCTGATTCAGTGACACACTAGGCTATCGCCTCGTGTGCCACTTTTTTGTTTGTTCTTACCACATTTTGACATCATCTGTGATCTATTACTGAACAAATGCACGGCAACATGGAATCTACATGTACTGTATTGGTAATTACACAATGATTGACCAGATGTACTTGTACATAAATCAGTAAAGATACCAGTACTTCTACCCACAAGGAAATAAGTGGTCAGTAGCTGAAAGACTATTTTAGTACTGTATTCCAAGATTAAAGCCAAATAATATTGATACATTTGTATCTCCAATTCTTAATTCCTTGTTTGTCATCTTATAGGTTCACCACATCCTAACTGATGTAGATGTAAGAGACAAGGAAAGCAAACAACTTGGCCAGAATGCTCAAGGTAAAACTCCCTTTGTCTAAGCATTCTTTTGTTTTCTATGTTACAGTGCTTAGTCTGGTCAATTAACTGCACCAATCTTTCACACAGAAAAAAACTTCATATTCTTCAGTTCCAATACACAGCTTTTGTGCATTCTCCATCACACTTTTACTTCTTATGGGAGGTGGAAAGAACTTTTGTTATTTGGAATTGACTAGCTGAGCCTCCCAGATCGCTCATAGCAGTGCACAGCACAATCACAACACAGTCACAGCATTTGACATTACCTTAATAGACCTCTTTACAGTTGTGTGCTTAGTTACCTGGCCTTTAAATGAAAGAGAGGCTGGTGTTAACCTTGTTATGATACAGACTTTCCGCCTTTTCTTATGTTAATGATGTTGTTGTCATGCTACACTGTCATCAGTAAAAATTTACGTAAGAAAGGCTTGGAGGTTTCTATCAAAACAAGGTCAACTCCAGCCTCACTTTCATCCATAGGCCAGTTAACTAAGCACACAACTGTAAAATGGACTATTTATCATGTATAAGCACCCATGCTTGAGAAAGCATCCACCCCCCTTCTCAGAGGAAAGTTCTTGCACGAGGTTTTTTTTTTTTGACAAAAATGAAAATGCATTTGATTACGAGAAGATGTTCATGATTTCTTTGGAAAACAAACTCTAAATATCTCGCATAGAAAATTAAAAGCTGTGAAAGCTTTTCTTCACATCACAGCTCCAAAATAGAAAGATCAAGTTTCACCAACAAATAAAGCATAATTCAGGAGCTCTGACAAGTAGTTGGTCATAGTTAGTCGCTTTAACTTTGATGATTTTTGACCAAGAAAATTGTTTCATAATAAATTATTTATTTGCAGTTTCTTACTTTCATTTACACCTTTGTAGTATATTTATTGGTAAATTAAATTGTCATGAATGATTTTGTTCTATTTACATGTAGGTCTTGGATACATGCTTCTAGAAGGTGCCTATACAGATGCTTTTATCCTTCATGAGCGTTCTGTGTATGATTCGGAATTCCCTCTTGCTGATGCTGGAGATGACAGCAGTTTCCTTCATGGCCAGGATATTGCAGATCCTCGCAAGGCCCTGCAAGACACTTGGCTAAAATATTTCAGATATCAACCACTGTGGAAGATAAGAAATTATTTTGGAGAAAAAATTGCGCTTTACTTTGGTTGGCTTGGTGAGTTGAATAATGGTATTCATTGTTATTAGTACTTTACCATTGAACCTGGTTATATTGACAAGTTTGTAAAAAAAGTATAATCATGATCATTATTGAAATAAGACTTTTTTAAACAATTTATGTATGCAATACTAATTTTGTGATACTCGTGCAGAAAACCTAGAAACTTCAGCACCTGGCAAGAAAACCTGAAAAACTCTTGGGTGCTGCTCATTAGGGACTATTATGCTTGAACACATGAGAGTGTGATACATGTATACATATTGCCCCACACACAGTATATACCTACAAAGCTTTCAAGGGCTGATTGAAACGAAGTGAGAAATGAGATTTCTTTTTACAATTTTTAAAGTAAACAAGGTGGCTGAAATTTGTTGGTTCCCTGAACTCAATGAAACCTTAATTTCATTTTGCCTTTAAGTTAGTTAGTTTATTTCTTGCCAGTTAGTCACAGTTATCAAACAAGTTTTAAAGACATCTAGAAGTTAGATATTTAAAAAATAAGAGAATTTGTGTGATTGTTTCATGACAACAAACAAAATGTTGTTTGCTACCGATGGCCTGGGTAGCTTAATCTCTCAATTTAGCTAGCAGAGCTCATGCAAAATACTGCAGGTCTACATAAACATGGAACAAGACTTTGTCATGATTCTGTGGATGGTAAATGATATTGAGTACACCGTATGTGGTCTTGTCCTTAATTCTTTTGTTTCATATTTCTCATGATATTCTGTAGGTTTGCTTACATCTTCTCTTATTCTGCCCATGCTGCTTGGGTTTGCCATCTTCCTCTGGGGACTTATTGTTGGGTAAGTCGTATAACAAACAGATTTATTTTCGGATTGATACCCAAGCACTGGAATTAAGTTCACTTAGCACCTAGCTATCACCACCTCATGGGAGTGATTGTAGCAACTACGTGTAAGTCTATTTTATGATAGACTTCGATAGAAGTTCTAGACTAATACTTGAAGTTAAAGACTTAATAAATTAAATGATAAATATATTCTATATACAAGGCTAAAAGTTAAAAAATTAAAATATTCAAACCAAACGTTTTCGGCTGTTTGCCATCATCAGGGTTAAAATGGGTGACCGGCCGCGCGTACATTTATATCTTATGACATTGTAATTCCCAAAGGGAAAAGTTTGGAGACACAAGAAATGACTTGTTTGTTCAAACTGGGGCGGAATTGTTGGATCATTAGCCCCTCGACGATCCTACGCTTGTGAAAAGTCTGTGCCGAGGAGAGAACACGCCAAGTGAAAGCATGTGATGGGTTTTCCCGCAGGTGTTTTGCAGGTTCAGAAGTGTGAGCAAGATTTGAATGCTCCGCAATTCGTACTGCTAGGTTTCCTCATAGTTACTAACTATGGTTTCGTACAGTCTCGCCAATGTAATCAACGCCACAAGAACAATCGCCTTTGTAAACAACTTTGGATCTGTGAGTGTTTTTGTCGTTGTTGTTAAAGAGGGTTTTGGAACTTGTTGAGTTTTTCAATAAACGTCTTACTGAGTTTTTCGTTTTTACCGCAAAAAGGGAGCTTGATGAAAACTTTCTTTCGTTCTTCGAAGAGAAAATTCGGAATGATGTTGTCATCTTGGGGCGAGTCGTTTAGAAAGTTGTTGATTGTATGCGAAATAAAACGTTTCGGATAACCTGATGAAAGAAGTTTCTAGAGTTTTTATGTCCTTGTCAAAATCGGTAGAGATGCGTTTGGCTCTGTGGAGTGCGCTTAAGTGATGCAATTCCTTTTCCACTTGGTAGGGACCTAGTTTCCAAATGATAAATGATTCATGTTTACGATCATTTGCCACATGTGAATTAGTGTTTAAATTTTTTGGAGCAAGTTAAGTAACAAGCCAACTTTTAAATGTCAAAGTACCAATAAACGCCTCCCTCAAATAAACACCGTACCCAATCAGAAGTCCAGAAAAAAACAGGAACATGTTAAATTCTCTGAACGTTGATCACAAGCCAGGCAATTATGATTTTATCTCAGGAAAAAAGCGAGACATTGAAACTTTTGAAATGTTTACAAAATTTAATGATGTACCATCGTTGTTGTCATTGATCTAAGAATTATGGATTTGAAGTAAACGCCGCCCTTGAATAAATGCCACATCGGACACGCTTAAAAATTAATAAATGCTGTAGCGTTTAATCAAGTAAATACAGTATTTTTGGGCTGACAATAAGGGAACAACATTAAGTAATGTATTGATTAAGCTCCCGGGCTTTTTTTCTATGAGATAAAATGCAAATGATATCATTGTTCTCCATGCACTTTTATGGCCAATGCCACCGTTATGTAATTGTTGGACTTGTTTGTTTCTGTACATTTCATTTCTTTCTTTGATCTCTTGTGAGTTCAGTCTTTCACAACAAGTGTTAGTTATCTTGCTGTAGCAGCTTCTGTGGCTTCGCAGCAGATATCATACCCTTTGAGACTTGTCTCAAGTCCAGTGATTACCCCACCCAACACTTTGTTACACTTTTTTAGCACGGCAAACATAGAAATCTCTTTTCGTTCTCTTGACAAACAATACTTTCGTTTGCATTTGCGGGTTTTCAAGTACCGTCCACTTTTTGTGTGACTGGCAAGGTTTTTCGACAACTTCTCAGACATAAAATGAACACAGTCTTTAAACAAACATTCTTTTTGCGTCTGCTTGGGTGATTTCTTAACTTTTGCCAAAAGTCTCTTTTAGCTCAAGTATGTTACAGTAGATCCTAATTATTACAGTCTCCACAAACCTCTGCTCTTTTTCTCAATTAGCAATCTTCAGCTCTATCGAGATCTTGCATCTCATGGTAGGTGAGTTCTGTAAAAAATGTCTTTTAATTCTTTGCTTGCTTCTAATATTCTCATTCTTATCCTAGTCCTTCGTTCTTCATTCAGTGAATAGCATCTCTGGCATATACCTTGTACTGTGACTCGTGCCATCTTCAACTAACAAAACTGCATTATACATGCATTCTTGTCACAGGCCGTTTTTCCTCTTTTTCATACTCTATTTTAATTTTCTCTTTCCTGATCGACTTGAAATTTTAAAAGCTTCCCGTTTTCAGCAGCTATAGGTCTGCTTTTACGAGCTGAATGCAAAATTTTCTGGTTTACCAAATGCTCGCCAGAATTACTAGTTTAAATTACGTTTCCTTGACGCAGTTATCGCGTGACTGTCCCAAAAAGAAAGCAGGCAAACTCATGTTGACGTGTCAAGGTTCAAGATACTAAACAGTGTGAACGTTGAAATTAAAAGAAATGACGTTTCTTCTTTTAGGATAAAGGATAATCCTCTGAGCGAAGAGAGCACTTCCTCTTCTTCTACCATAACACTCTGGGCCAAGAATTCATTTGATAATGAGGCAACACCTTTCTTTGCTCTGATCATTTGTCTATGGGGTAAGTTGATGCGCGCCTTCTATTGTAGGCCCTGTCGAAAAACTGCACAAGTTTGTTCCCTCTGCGTTTCGTGTTTTTTATTGCTCATGTGGGACTTAATATCTACGACCATGACGTCGTCAAAAAACGTCACCTCAGTTCATGTCGGAGCATGTTTTCGGGAGAAAAAGTCTGCTCACGCTATAGCCCGTGACTC
>NC_090872.1:24103098-24110598 GCF_036669935.1 Montipora foliosa
TTTCAAGTGGCAAATCGCCTGGATTAAAGCCGTCTTTGCTCAGAATCATCTTCTTTGTGATGAAACGATAATCTTATCAGTAAAGGCATTCCACATTACCATTTTCGAGTTTTAAACTCGTGACATAGCCCCTTTAGATTTTCGTTAACAGAGAGTGGTATTCTGAGCAACATGAAAAACCCTTACTGTAGTTGGTATGCACCCTTGCTGTAACATTCTTGGACAGCCCATAAAATTCTAAGTCCGTGCAAGTTTTTTTTTTAATTGGTTTTTGGCCCCCAGCCTTCGACTGTTCAATGTTCCGGCATCATAAACGAGAGCAAATGATTCTGTAAACAGCAAAGGACATCTCGAGTTGCTTACCACGCAAATGTGTAGAAACCCTTTGTATGCCCGAAAGACATTCTGTTTCTTGGACGTGAACGCATAAAAAAGAAGTAGATAAATCTCCAAAAAGGCTTGGAACCTTGAATCTTTGAAAAAGTCTCTAAGATTTTGGCCAGAAAAAGTATCAGGGATAATGTTGGCACATGTTATAATATTCTGTCCTCGTTAATAACTAAACAAGATAGATAATTTGTCCTCGAAATTGGTCGCCTTTGTGTTCATTTAATTTTTCATTTCTCTTCTTTTTACTGCGGTAACATTTGTGGTCAGAGCGATTCGCTCTGACGAAGGGCCAACGCTCGAAACGTCAGCTTTTAGAATCCCTGTATGGTGGTCAATTTGCATTATCAACTCCGTTGATAAAACCAAATTTTTGTGTTCCTGAGTAAATAGTTCGAATAAATAAATAAATTAATTAATTAATTAATTAATTACAGCCATAGATGTCGGTTGCCGCGGACTTGTGTTTTTTGTTTAAACTTGTGCTGTTTGTTACAGAATACCAAGGAGACGGGTGTCATAAACAAAGGACAGAATTACAGCGACGAGTGCGGTGAAAACAACGATTGCATGACACTTCTGTCTCTACAAGTCGCCATGTTGATGATAATAAAGCCACTTCCTAAGCTTTTCTCCGATGTGATTAAGCCGTGAGTATGACAGTTCCAATCAACGGTCTCATTTTTTGCTGCTCTCAATAGGTCGACGAGAAACGCCAGCTCAAATTTGTTTTGTGATTTCACGTGGATGCTGTGCAGAGTACCGCAAAAATATATGTTAAAATGCGTGCCAGTGAACGGTAACGTCTCAAAACAAGGATATTAGGGACGTCAAGTTCTACGAAGGCTACGTCGACGATAACGTCACCTTAAAATACAACTTCGCACTGTCGTATGTCTTTCGCGATCGACGAGAAACGCCAGCTCAAAATTGTTTTGTGATTTCACGTGGATGCTGTGCAGAGTACCGCAAAAATATACATTAAAATGCGTGCCAGTGAACGGCAACGTCTCAAAACAAGGATATTAGGGACGTCAAGTTCTACGAAGGCCACGTGGACGATAACGTCACCTTAAAATATAACTTCGCACTGTCGTATGTCTTTCGCGATCATTCTATCTCGTTCACGTTTTGCAATGTGGGCAAAGTATCCTGAAAATAAATTTCTACGAGCGGTTTCAGAGTAAAAATGTAGAATGAAGGGTTTGTATTTGTACGCTGTCGCGTTGTCGTTCAAACCTCAAGCTTGCTGATTCCACGTCGTTGTGCAAAAGTGCGGAAGCAAAAATGTTTCTAAACTTGTTCATAAACATTTTGCTTCCTCGGCAAATGTTTCCTCTTTTGCGGGCACCTTTACGTCTCAAGTGCTAGTTGTTGATTGAAAGAGAAAAAATTCATGCGGTACCAGGGTTCGTGCTACTCCTTGAAAAGCCCTTTTTTTTCAATTTTGGACTTCAAGTGCGCTTGAAAAGCCCTTGAGAAAAAGGATTTTGTGGAAAACTGCCTCAAAAAAAGTCCTTGAATTTTTGCTTGGGTGAAAATTGTTGAGATTGCATCATGCTAAGTTGAAGAGACATTTCAAAAATTGAGCCCAAAATTGACTATTAGGGAAACATTAAAACCAAAAATTAAAATGACCATGCGTGCGCTTAACTTGCAGGATGTGGTAAGGAATATCAAGCTAGGCTTTTTCAGCGAAGAAAACGCTGAAACACTATGTATGGCACGAAAATTTTCTTATAAAGACTCCTTGAAAACTCAATTCCTGGTTGTTGAAAACTCCTTGAATACTCCTGGAATTTTACAGACAAAATCCAGCACGAACCCTGGACACGCATTTTAGCACAATTCTTTGACGTACTCCACAAAACAACAATGTGAAATCGCCAGTTTTAAAGTTTTGACGACGATGTGAGCAATAAACCGTTTATTTTCTACCTTAACTTTAAACCCGCGTTCGTACCAATCCCGGTATATGATAGTTCGACCGTTTTGTACAATGTCGACAGGATGCAATTATTGCGAAATTGTTATGATAGCGCTAAGTTATATTCTGACTGGAGTTTTCGTGGAAGTTGCTGTTGTCTTTGCTTAAACTCTCCATTATTTTTCCTCTTTTAGCCAATGATATGGTTTTTTGATTGTTTTAGGTGGTTGAAAAGTTTGTGGAAGAAGAGAAAATGCTGCAACAGCAACAAAATCGGAGCAAGTGATGAACTTCGAAACAGCTTTGAAGATTACCTGGAAAACGAGAGAGCGAAAACACCTCTGGGCGACTTTACACTCTCTGAATACAACGAAAAAGGTGACAAGACAACTTACTGCGCCTTTCAATAACATGCGGACTCTTAAATTCAAAGGTCAACCGACAAATGCGTTTTTCGCGAAAACAACATATTTTTCTCATTTGCATTAGATTCGGCACATGTAAAGTTCGTCGTTTGAAACGGGCCTAACCCTAAGCAATATGGAGCGGCACATATGTCACTGGCTGAAGCTACAGCTATAGGTTGTCCCATATCTATCAGCTTTTATGGCTTTGTTAAAGTGTTGTTATCGAAATATTATTACCTTGAGCCCTTCTTTCGTGAAGTTTAACGGGGGAGATCCTCAACTACTAAACCATTGTCATGCATGGGGGAATTCAACCCCAATGGTAATTTTTCGCGTCCGTTTAACTCTACGATTGTCCTTTTTGGCCAAGTGTTTACCAATGGACGTATCTTCTTCTGATTGGAATCACATGCAACCGTATTTGGTGAGTCACGTGACCAAAACAGAAATAGCCTAAACGCTCGGAGATTTTACCCTTTTGTACTCTAAAAACTATGGCAACAGAGCGAAAACACTCTAATGTAAAATCTGTGGCATGGATTTACGGAATATATATTTTTCAGCGAGGTATACGTTTTTTTCTCCAAAGGACAATCTTATTGTACCGGGTACTCCGGTTTCCCCTCTCCTCAAAAAACTAACATTTGATTTGATTTGCTTTCATTGTTTATTTCATTTCACAGTGTCCCCAATCAGTGCTCCAGCGCTAGAACGACTAGACACTTAAATAAAGTTCCTTTCCTTTCTTTTATGCTACAGATTATGAACAATGATAAAATGGTTCCGTTCCGGTGAAAAAAATCAGTGCTTTATTTCTTTTCCGTTGAGTTTTTAGATGTTTTTTTTCCATTGAAACGCGTGGTGTGGGACTGGCACTAGATGCGCATGCGCTATGTGACCGAAGTGATGTAGGGTATTCGTTCAACACGTTTTCTTCTTGCTCTTGACTTAATAGAGTCCTTAGCAACCATTGTCTTTCTGTAGATTCACGGTCTCCCTTCTTAAGCATTTCAATTTGTGCTGTGGTGATTATCAAGAGCGGATTGCTTTTACATTGAATTAAGTCTTACTCTTGCCAGAAAAAGGATACGAAGTCTTGCGTCTGCAACACCCCGGCCTTTTACACACGCACAAAATTGGCACGGCACTTCAAATCGATAGATAGCACCTTAGTTAATTAATGGCAACTTTATTTTGGCCGTAAGCCTTACGTTGTACAGTCGAGCAAATGTGCTCTACAAATTGGGGAGACAGTACATCGGTCGTATCAAGTAAAAGCAGATCAACACAATTGTAGATTCTTCATAAGAGGGGAAATCGGAAATTCTTCCCTATAAAGAAAACTCGATCCTCGTGGAGCGACTTTCACATGACCTTGAAAAATAAACGTACAAACAGAATGTAAAAAAAATGCAAAACATTTAATTGGCTTATCGAACAAAAACAAACGAGCGCGAATTTTCATTGGCTTAGCGAACGCGGATGCAAACAACATCATATCTCCATGGAACTTTCTGGAAAGTTCCGCTTTGACGTCATTTGAAATGCAGTAACATGATTGGGGCAATCGAACTGTTAACTGTCCATGTTAGGAGTTTCCTTTGCGGGAATAAAGAGAATCGTTTTTTAATCTTCCCAAACATTGGTCAGTGAAACAAATTGCAAACACTTTTTCAAGGTCATACAAAAGTCGTTTTGTGACGCCTCGTTCGAGAATCGAACCAGTCTGCGGGGCACAACGATGAAAGGCATTGGTTTCTGCCAGGTCTGTGTCACCTTTCCCAAATCATGGTTCTTTATTCTTTCGTCAGTCCCTTCCTTTTTTTTGCCTGTTTGTTCATCTCAGCGGAGATCGTAAACGACTTATTAAAAGAAGTTTGTGATCTGCTTTTTTTACAAAGTTGTCGAGAAAAAGTCAAATCCTCTTCACCCGTTAAGTTGTTTTTTTCTTACTAAGTTGAGATTTCCTTTGTTTGCAGTTCTGCAGTATGGCTTTCTGATGGTAAGGAAAACTTTGCGCTCAATTATCATAACGAAAGTAAAGCTATTTTCGTTCTCCTGCATGTGATGCATTTATCTTTATTGCTAAAGAATATTGATACAAATTCCGTCTCCTTATGAAGGTTCCTTGATGGAATCGACTCCCTAAATTTTGAAGTGCAAAACTTCAGCGTGTTTAAACGAAGTTTAACAAAAAAATACATTGACGTAGTATTGTTCCATTTCCTTCCAGCTTTTCGCCGCTGCATTTCCGCTGGCTCCATTGATCGCCCTATTGACCAATGCTATTGATATGAAAGTGGATGCCAGGAGACTGTTATGGACCAACAGAAGGCCAGTCGCCTTCAGGGCCGAAGACATAGGTTGGTGAACTTGGAATGTTTGGAATAAATATGTACACTTCCCTTCTAATGTTTGGCAAAAACTCTTCATTTACACTGATCGCCCTTCTTTTGTCTCTATAATTTTATTTTCTGGGTCTAAAAATACCTTGTGGAACGTCCTTTATTTTTGGCCGTATTTTCAGACGAGCGCGGAACGCTGCTTTGCTCTCCCTATTCGCGTTCGATATCTGTCTTTTACCGTTCGCCCGTCAAGCCCGAGTACCGGTAGTGCAGGTTAACATTTATAGTAATTGCTTTGGTTTTGTATTGAAACCTACTGTAAGTTGATACTGCATTAAAATTGCTCGTTTTTGTTGCGATAGTCTAACTGCTAGGGGATAATCAACTAAACTGAGGAGCTGCAAAGATGATTAGACAAATGCAGACTTGAAGAGGACTGGAACTCGTGAGCTCTCTCGCGGATAGACTCTCATTCCGCTCTAGCTACCGAACTCTCATACGATCTTGCTTTACAAAATGGTTATTACATTCCCCTTTTTGAGAGGTGCAGGGGTGGCGCAGTGGTGAGAGCACTCGCCTCCCACCAATGTGGCCCGGGTTCGATTCCCTGACTCGGCGTCATATGTGGGTTGAGTTTGTTGGTCCTCTACTCTGCACCGAGAGGTTTTCTCCGGGGACTCCGGTTTCCCCTCTCCTCAAAAACCAACATTTGACTTGATTTGCTTTCATCGTTAATTTCAGTTTACAGTGTCCCCAATTAGTGCTCCAGCGCTAGAACGACTAGACACTTAAAATAAAGTTTCTTTCTTTCCTTTCCTTTTCTTTGTTTTTGACAGTTGAAACAAAAAACTGATAAAACGATCGGACCTTGTACGTTGACCATCTCTACGACGCACGATTCTTCTAACCAAACCTTTTTTTGACCTTGAAATTTCAGGAATGTGGTACAGTATTTTGGAGTTTCTGAATATCGCCGGCGTGGTTACTAACTCATTCTTAGTGGCTTTTACGTCATCTTACGGTCGCTCGTGGGAAGGCGATATTGTAACAAGCAACAGAACTGAAACTGTTTTTAACAACGCTTCAAATACATCCGAAACTCTGGTCATTATCACTGAACAGATGCCTGCCTCCAGTAGATTGTGGCTTGTTATTGGCTTTGAGGTAAGTCGTTGATTTCTGTCGTGCTATCGGCTTGCATACAATGGCGAGGGCTGCAGCTCTGTTTTTCCGCTGGTTGGAGATAAAATGAAAATGAAAGTTGAAAAGAAAGCAACCCGGCGTTCGCATGTAAATCGCCAATTTGTGTGATAAGCTGAGGTTGTCAATTCAGTGTTGAAAATAACTTCTCGATTGCTTGATGGTCAGCCCGAAAATATCGTGCCACTTTCTCCGCCAATCAGAGGTAAGTTCCAAATATGCTTGTCCGCGTTTTCCGTAGGCTCTGTTTTTTCTTTGCGTTGACTGGCCTCGTTTCCCTGTGTGTGTCATTAGAGACTTTGAGATCTACGACGGCGACATTGACAGAAACGTCGTCTCAAAATATAACTTTTCACTATCGTTAATTCTTTTGCGATTATTCGATCTCGTTCACCAACGTCGTTCCCAGGGCTTTTCTCCGCCGCGGAGGGTGCGGGCGGAGAAAAGCCGTGGGTACGAGGTCGCTCGTTCACGTCCCACAATGTGGGCGAAGTATCCAAAGAAGAAATTAGCTCGAGCGGTTGCAGAGTAAGAATATGAGGATAAAAGATTCGCGCATTTGTATCGCTCACGTTGTAGTTAAAGGGGCAGTGTCACGCTATTTTACTAGTCAAACTTCAAAACACTAAAATTAAAGACGTCTGTGCATCAATAAAAACCTATAACCATTGAAGTGCACTGAAGCTGTTCTTTGTTTTTTGCGGCCAAGGGTGGAGAGGATGGAAATGGATTGAAACGGGGGGGGGGGGGGGGGCAGTTTTTTTCAAGTTCGGAGACGATGTCAAAAAGTTAATACGAATAGCTCTTTGTTCCATAAAAACATTTCGTATCTTTTCAGTGGGTTGTCAGGAATATTGTATGTGTGAGCTAAAGTACTAAACAGGTGATCTGGTGACGTAATTCGGAAGACTGGGGAGAAAAATTTTAACGCCGTATCTTACAACCGCGCGCGACCTTATTTTTGAATTCAACATGGCTGAGGCGAGGTTAGATCTCGTCGGTTCTACTTGAATGTTCATTCAGGAACAGGAAATGTGGTAGACGCGGAATGATCTGTTGAGTTTTGGCGATGGAAATACTGCAGGGAGTTTGGAAACAACACCTAAGGCCGCGCGCGTCTTGTGGGATACGGCGTTTAAATTTTTCTTCCCATTCCTCCAAATTACGTCTCCAGATCACCTGGAATTAAGATTTTTACCCAGTTTTGATAAAAAAACAGCAAATTTAGCCGGAC
>NC_090872.1:24115598-24118098 GCF_036669935.1 Montipora foliosa
GCAAGCACCCTGAAGGACAGATGATGCACTTTTTTAGAAACACTCTTACCAAATAAAATTGAAGCAAAATAACACCTTTTTGTATAGTGGAATAATAAATCTCTTATTCGATGGTTTAACATAAAATACTCGCGGACATTTTGCTCATTGCTCGTATTTTATTTTTATTTTTTTATTTTTTTTTATTTATAAGATGTATATATCATATTAATGTTAATAATCATATATTAATGCTGGAGTCCATCACCCAAGAGTAAGATTTATCCAAATTTGCCTAGTCGCCATCAGCATCAGAAAAGTATATATTTTTAAACCAAGTTTTCCGGGAAAATTCCTTAAACAATAGACCAAATCGGCTAACTCAATGTTGTACCCAATTCAAACCCCTTGGGAATAAAACCTTTTGTTCCAGGTATTTCCACATCATTTAAATGTGAATGCTATATTATAATGCAAAAGCGATAGCGATTTTCTCGTGACGTCACCCATTGTTATTTATATGCCAACCAGAAGCTAATTGGCTGTTGAAACAATGACTTCTTTTGTTCCGTGGTTGGCAAAGGAATGTGACGTCAATGTTTGTAAACAAGAAATATCGCTATACACAAAGAATTGTAACCCCAGGAGATTTGAATTTGGGTACAACATTGACCTATAGGAGTGACCAGTATGTAAGTTTTCTTCACAATTTCAATGTCAGTCAGACAGGTATTGAGAATGAAGATTATTATCAGCTTGAAATGTGTGATCCTGATGTAACACCAAAATCTCATGACTACCCATCAAGGAACTCTTTGGTACTAGTCGAGACAATGAACGTTTCGATCGTGGAAATGAACGGCTTAATCCTAGTTTGCTCTGAATCTGAAACGGAAAAAAAACCCTTCCTACGAAGCGGAAGTTCTGTCGGATTCAAGTCTAGTCCAAGGACAATCAATTGAATCAATCAGCGAACGAAGGAAATGCAAGTCGGCGGAAATGAAATAGTTTTGCTCTTTACTTTGCATACATAAACTTATTTTTTCTGTGTGGAATCACAAACTACTGTATCTATATACTCATTCATTCGTATGCTACTGAACAGAATAATACATGACTGTGTATACGCGTACTCATTCATTCCAACAATTAAACTTACATTTGATATGTTATTCTACATTCTTTTTTTCAGTGCATGGTATATGGGGCCCTATAAAGAACTCCGCGGCTTTGTTGAAGTGTGCCGACTTTTATTTCAGGGACACTCTCGTGATTACCTGCGCCGTGTCTTATCGAAAACAAAACAAGATGACAACAGAGTTAAATCCGACCAGCTCGCGACACCAACACAACCTTTATTTCAGGGACACCAACATGGCTTTCACTTCTTTGATCAGGGATACCAACTTACCGCGCACCGGTGGCTCAGTTGGTTGAGCACCGGGCTGCCATGCGAGGAGTCGTGAGTCCAAATCCAGCCGAACAAACACTCAGGGTCTTTAAATGACAAAAAAAAAGGATCATGTAGCTCAGTCGGTAGAGCAGCGGTGATCTAACCCGAAGGTCGTGGGTTCAATTCCCACCCTTGTCAGAGTTTTTCTCTGTCCTTGTATGGGCCCAATTGCATTAGTAGGGCTAACGCTCACGTGGTTTACATGGGGAGAAAACAGCACTTCACATCACCCAGCGATAGTTAATTCTTTAAATGACTAAGGAGAAAGTGCTGCCTTTGTAATGACATCCGCAAATGGTTAGACTTTTAAGTCTTCTCGGATAAGGACGTTCATAACCCTGGGACGTAAAAAGAACCCTCGTACTAAGAGTAGGGTATGGAGTTCCCGGTGTTGTAGTCTTTCCACATGGACGCACGAGAGCGTTTCAACGAGTTACGACTCCTAAGTACCTCGTGGGTAAATCAGTAAACTTTGAAAAGCACTTTTCGCATGGATAGGCCGTTGACACTTGTGTTAAAGGCCCAGTAATACGGGGCAACATTTTTCGTGCAACTTGTCGCGCAACAATGTTGCGTTGCAAGTTGAGATGATTTGTTGCACGTATTACCACCTTCTTGCGCAACAAAGTTTTATGTTGCAAAAAGCAAAAGCGACGTCTACTAATTTGTGTTAAGCAACGACAACGGCGACGGCACAAATTTGCATATGCAGTGGGCAAAAACAATAGCTTTGCACGCCCTACACGTGCGTTTTTTCACTTTTGTCCATTTCTTTGCTGTCGTCAGCAAAACAACTACGCGAAATAGCCCAATTTGAGGTTTTACGAACAACGTCAGCTCTTAAGGATAAATTGTCATTTTCTCCCCTAAATTAAGCGCCGTTCCTACAAATGTCATTTTTGAGGAACTACCACACCCCTGTCATGTGAAAAAGGTTGAGGCAGTCACGATGCGAAATTTATATTTTGAGATGACGTTTTCGTTGCCGTCGCCGTTGTCGTTGCGTAAGCTCCCTAATACCTCTGCGCGTGTTAGAGCAAGTTTCAATCGAGTGTCGTAAAACCAAAA
>NC_090872.1:24123098-24128098 GCF_036669935.1 Montipora foliosa
ACCATACTATTGTCACACTAAAAAGGTTGAAATAGCCACGAAATGATTACAATAACGTGAATTTATATTTCGTTGTCGTCGCCGTTGTCGTTTCTTGCTCCGGCCATGTTGATTCCCGACGGGATTGAAAACTCGTTCCCAAACATTTCAACTTGAGGCTCGGGGTACGAAATCTAGTTTGTTTGTTTTTTTATTTACTTGTTCGAGCAGGTTGAAGTATTGGCAGCTATTCAGCTGATGTGGACCTGCTATACCCACCCACCCACCCATACACTCACAAAGGACAGCCACAACACCGCAAATAAGGCTCATTTTTCTCATTTCACGGAGTTGTCAGGACCAAAACAACCACCAAATGGACCAAAATTGTAAAGCACGTGCATTGCGGGTACATCCTTTTGCATTGCTTCAAAGCGTTCCCGTAACCGTCGTCGTCGTCGTCGTCGTCGTCGTAAGACCGAGAACGACAAAGAAATGTACTAAAATGCAAAGCGCACGCGCAGGCGGGCAGACCCATTGTTGTTTGTCTCATTTTAACACGGTTTGTGGCGTTCTCGCTGTTATGAACGCCGTCTTAGCGTAATATCCATATTAAACAACCTGTTCTGTAGGGCTGCTGCTGCTGAAAGCCTCCCAATAGTAGCAGAAAAGAACTAGATTCACTTTTACAAAGATTGCAAACGGCCAATCGCTGTTGGTTCGTCAGAGAACTGTCAAAAACCTCGTCCTCTTTTTTGTGTCCGAAGTATTTTCTGACGCGCAAGTTTTGCTGGTCCATTCGTTCAAGCTTATGCAGCTGCTATATACACAAAAACTGCACGCATAATTTACGCACGTGGAAGAAGTTTTGTCATTCTAGGCTCGGTTGTTCGAAAGCCGATTAACTTAATCCAGGATTAGCGTAAATGTTTGTTTCATTTTTCAACTTGTTGGTGAGAGTTTCTTTCGTTTATTTTTGTTTTTCAAGACTAACTTCTTCTAATGTAAAGTTTCTTCCGAATATCAGCGTTGAACAGCATTTAGGAGTACAAACATTAACTCCTTAGTTAAGTTTTAAATTAACGTTAATCGGCTTTTAAACAACGGGGCCCAGTATATTATTGGTCGATAAATAGCCTTCTGGCGCTTCTTTTTCCGCAATAAAACTAAAAAAGTCGAAATTTTCAAGTTCCCATCGAAAAGCTCTAAAAAATGCCCTAATATTATTTTACAGTGAAAATTAAATGAATAGACAGTAGCTAACACGGCAGATATGCACGCTTTCGTGCCCATCACGTGCAGAAATGCAAAACTCGTTATGGCGGAGCAGGAAGATCATCAGAGCGAGGCTGGCCGATTGCATACTGTTGTAATATTTCAGGGGCCGTCTTGTAGGCTGATGGAATATGAAGGACAATAATCTTGTCTTTGTCGAGCTCAAAATGTACGAAGTCCTCTCTGTTTAACAGAGTGGGGTCTTCTTCAACCCCTGAGTTCCCTTCATTTGTTGGCGCCGATGAGAAAAAAGACTCTGGCAAACATGAATCTTTTTCGAAATCTTGCTTGCTCCGTTGGGATGAAGAGCGAGCGCAGTCTGTTAAAGAGTCCACGTCGCCGTCACAGCCAGAGCTGCCTCCTCTCTCATTGTCCTTTTTCTTGTCTTCCAGGGTTTTAATTTTCGCGAAGGAGCGGGTGTCCGAGTCATCAACACCGCCCACCTCTTTTAGAGGAATCAGATTTTCAGTCTGCCTCTGGCTCGTGGAACAGTTTTTCACGCTTAGATCAGTTTGTTTTCGAAGAGTACTGTCGTCTAGGCAGTTCTCCGTTATCAAAGTTATCTCAGATTTTGCTCCAGGACTGCAACAGTCTTCCTTTGTGCTAAAAGGCTTCGTTATTTGATCCAGTACGGACGCAAGATGTCTTAGATTTAGAATCGGAATTCCGTTCACCTTGAAAAGTTGCAGATTTGCCATTGTTTCGTAGCCTGTGGTCAGCTCCGAGGCCAGAACCTAGGACAAAAGTTTATAGGAAAAAAACAAGCTAAAAGGGGCTGTGTCACGCAAAATGATGTAATTTCATGATACCCAAAATGCACAAAAAGTAAAATGACCACTTAAAACTGTTGAACAACATAAAAGAAATACAGCAAGAGGAAATAGAAGCATGGATGGACACAAATTGACAAGATTGACACAGATTGCATTTGGGTAATATTAAAAAAAAAAGACGGCCCGACGTTTTTTAAGTCAAGCGATTACTACACGAAATACGAAGTCTCCAACTTGAAGTCATTGCTGACACTTTAGAGAGACTTGGCATTGCGTTTCCGTGAAACGACAAAAAACGGCAGGCTGCTACCAGATAATTATGTCCAGAAATTCCGCTAATAGGCCGAGTTCGATATATCCATATTCAAGAACGGCTACGAGCCTTCATGGTCAAGTTTCACGACTCAGTTCAAGGGAGAGTTCTAAACGAAACAATATTCGAATGTAACCATAGCGCCTCGTAGCCATATATCGAACTTGGCCTATTTAATGCAAGGAGATTTCAATAAGCGTGGTGTCTCGGAATACAGACTATTAACGTCACAAAGTGTCTCCCAAATGCTGCTAATCAAGGAAGAACAAGCAGCTGCAATTGCCCTTAGAGCGGTTTTCAATTGAGTGTCGAAAGTAATTAGCGAATTGCTTTGGTTTATGATTAGTTCACTCAGTGATTGGTTCAAAGTTCTCGCGCCACTTTCTCAACCAATCAGAAGTGAAACCAAAACCAATCGTGGCTCGCGAGAGCACATTTTCCCGCGTTTTGTGTCGGCTACGTGTAATTACTTCGAGTTTTGATTGGTTTACTAGATAGTCTCCGTCCTTTTTGATTGGCCAAAGTAATTACTTTGGTTTTGGTTTTACGACACTCGATTGTAACTCGCTTTATTGTTGGAGATAACGATACTGAATTTTCGTTACGTCACCCATAAGTTATTAATATGCCAACCAGAAGCTGGTTGGCTGTTGAAACAATAACTTCTTTTGTTCCGTGTTTGGCCAATTTCAATGTCAAAAGAAATGTGACGTCAATGTTTGTAAACAAGAAATATCGCTATAGGTAGCAAATGGACATTTCGTGTCGGATGTCAACATTGGGCATGCATCTAATGGACAATTTCCGAGTTCCCGTTTGTCTCGGTTTCGAAGTGAGTCTTGGTGCTCAACTATTAAAAGGGGAATGAGTTTGATTTGCATAAGAATACGCAACTCATTTCCATCTGAATGGTTGTGCACCAGGACTCACTTGGAAAGTGAGGCATGCAGCAACTCGAAAATGGGCTATTGGGTGCATTTCTCAGAGGACATAAGTGCGAGATTTTAAAACCAATCACAAGGTGTAGAAAGCGAAACTAGCGAAATCGCGAACTTCCTTAACGTCACATTTTAAAAACCTGTCTATTAAACTATTACCTGACTCAATAAGATAACCTCTTGTCCTGTTTTATTCAAAATGCCGTACAAAACGCGGTCGCACAGTCTTATGGGGGCTTTTCGTGCCCAGTCCTTTCCGTACTGATGCTGCATATAGGGCTGGGAAAGAGACACGAATACCAAGCCAGCATACACCAGGTAGCTGACGGAGATAAAAGAAAGTACATAAAAGTCAATGAAAAGAAAAGAACTATTTGAAAAAATTAATTATGCCTGTGCGTTACTTCTACAGACCTGAAATTCCCCAAGAACATACGAACAGGGAAATATTTTGTAGGACAGCTACAAGCTCACTAAAAGAGCGTTTAAAGCACATCTTTGCGTGCAGGTTTACAAAGTTACAATGGTCATTACCTGGGCCTCTTGTCATAGAGCTGCGTCGGTACAAGCGAAGTGACTAAGTCCAGTTTCACCTCCACCGTCATAACATGCCCCTGTCTGAGAATCTTCAACTTACAAATGTCACCCAGAAACATCTGCGACAATTTGTAATCAAACAAAATGCGCTCATTTCCTCGAAAATGTACCTGTATGAAACACAAATATGTTAGAAGAAGAAGAAGATTGATTGACCATTGTAGGACTGGTGAAGAAGGAGAAAAAATTGACGGCGGACGAACGGATTTAACTGGCTTAAAGAGATCTTTTCATTGTCTGAAATTTACACGTACACTGTAAGGTTTTTCTGTCCCACACCACAAACCAGGGGATCTTAGAGAGAGCTACCTTAGCTTTTTTCTCTGTCGAAAAAGCAAGCAAATGCAACGACGAGGAGTTCCTCTCTAAGAACAAAATATCTGCCTTTGATTTGACAAAATAACAGAGAACTTAAACGCTGAACCCAAACGTTGATTCCGAAAGTTCTGCATAAGAGCCGTTAAATTCTTACCGTGCCGTTATCTGCAATCACTTCCTCGTCCACAGCCATGAGTACATCGCCTCGCTTTAGCATAAGGCTGCAGCTAAACAGCGGAAGGACCTTGGTTACAAGAACACCGGTCTGATCCGCAGACAACTGAAAGTAGTTGCGCATGTGCTCACTTTCGATTGGCTGCCATTTGATTCCCAGGCGACAAAATCCATTGTACATGTTGCTTTTTTCGATGTCATCCAAGAAGTGTGTTATAACAGTGACCTAGAAGGATTTTAGATAACGTTTCACATATCGCTTTATCACAACATAACATAATTTTTCAGGTGTCTATCAGACAGAAACAGTCCAGATAAGTGCGATTACTTCAAATATAATAGATATATTTTTTACTCGGGTGGAATTTTTACAAATGGCAGTATTTATACTACAGGACGTCTTAGCCTTCGACGACCAGTAGGGAGCCAAGAACGACACAAATGTGCATATTTAGCAGGCAAAAACAATAGCTTTGCACGCCCTGCACGTGCGTTTTTCACTTCTGTCCATTTCTTTGCCGTCGTCAGCAAAACAACAACGTGAAAAAGTCAAATTTGAGGTTTTATCAAGGACGTCAGCACTTGAGGTTAAATTTCATTTTCTTCCCTAAATTGAGTGCCCTTCCGACGAGT
>NC_090872.1:24133098-24140598 GCF_036669935.1 Montipora foliosa
ACTGAAGGTGACAATCTTTTCAAAGCCATCATAACTGTTCTTAATAACGCTGTTAAAGGGGCTCTGTCATGAGCTGCGCATGCTCGAGTTTGTTTGCTCTCGAGCCCACGGAGAATTCTAGCCGCCATCATGGATTCACGCGTGAGTCACGCATATTCGCCGGAGTTTCTCCTTCGTCCACCATGGCCCTCCCCAGTGGACACCATTACGAATTTGTTGATTCAACTTGAAAAAAGTTGACCTAAACTCCTTTTCCATGTTTAATTTTTTTTTCCAGCTTTCTTCACTGAGATGATCTCCAACTTTCACGTATTTCAATCATTTCTGCAGTTCAAATATCTAGAAGAAAATTTCATATACAGCTGTACGTGTAACTGCACTCTATATAATTCATTCTTTTACCACCTAACTTGAAGCCCACCACACTAAAATTAATAATTCAAGTTAGATTATAGAGCATATATGACATTATCATGACCACTCTGTTGTCAATGAACAAAGAAATGACAGTCACACTGATGTCCCAAATTAATCATTTTCAAATTGAACTCATTTTTATGCAAATGTAGCCTAATGTTTTAGCAAAAACAAATGTGCCACCTGGCCATGTGATTGAATGGTGAAAACTTTGTTGATACCATCGTTAATCACATTTTTTTATTAAATGTATATAAACACCAATGAAATACCAAGTGAGCTTTCGCGCAAAAACATGATATCTTCACACATGAAGATAACATGTTATTTTCACACGTGAAAAAAATCACTGTTTCTATGGTTACAAATGAAAATGGCTCCTTTCGATGCCTTTCGTGAAACGATTTAGTATTATTTTCTTTCTGGCAACTGATCACATCTCGAAGAGCAGCAAAGGACTACAACGAAAGTCATTGAAAGTGCCACACAATGAACCTCTTCATAAAGCCCTCTACACACCGAAACTGCTGAATGTTTTATTAAAGACAAGACAATGGTCATTGTTGACACTATAACACTTACGCAGCTTCAAAGAATGGTGGAATTCCTGACATGGACATGCTTTAGCAGTTCGAAACAAACAGACTTATTTCTGTCAGCATTTTAGACCAATGTAAAAACCTTTTTGGATTACTTTAATTGTAAAGACTTGTAGCAGATATTTCTTGGGCAACTGTTACTGCTGTAACAGTTTTTCCAAAAACGATTTGTAAAATGTGTTTTATTCCTGCGTGAAATATGTTACAGTAACAGTAACTCTTCTTGGACTTATTCAGTTTTGTTTTTGGCTCATTAATACTCATCTTTTCGATTATCTGGACTCTTGATTATCCGGACTAGTAAGTCCAGTCCCCACAGGTCTGGATAACCGGTAATTGAGGTTCAACTGTATTTTTACAGATTTAATTTTTAAATAAATCACATCCTAATGAAATCAAGTGGTGTGCATGGCCTGGTGTCACTTTAGAGAAACAGAGCATAGATCTGTACATCCTAGAATTAATGATATTGTAATTATTACACATTTCTAACCGATTTCTGGTATGCAACCACATGTCCATTTGTGAGTATTCTTCTTCCAGAAATGACAAACCCCGATCCGAAGACTTGTTGTTGTCGTTTCATCTGCCATGGCATACTATAGTTGGGAGTAGAAATCTGGACAAACAGTTTAACCACTGACTTCAGGACCTGAAAATTTTAAAAAGCATGATGGTTACTGCACCAGCATACATGTATATAATTTCTACAACAACAATAGTAGCAATTATTATTATGCCAGCAGCTCTCAACTATTATAAAGAAGGCTGATCAATGGTTTTCACGTTAAGTCATCACTGCTATCCTAATAGATAAGAACAAAAGACCTGTCATTAGCCCTGAGCATTATACTTCCCTGTGTCCATTAGGCAATAGAGAATGGTTAAACACTGCTGGTCAGACTCAAAAATTAAACCATGTGTTTTACACAGAATACACATTTACGTGTACATAAAGGCGAATCTTTGCTGATGTCATTGTTTACAATATTTTTGACTCATTAACATAAGAGTTTGCTGACAGAAGGCATTTATTTACATTGTATGTTACTTAGAAATTATTGACTTCAAAAGGTAAAAGAATGTGTTAAACTTTGTTAAATCCCAAATTTTAAGCCTTTTTGCTTTAATGAGTGAGTTACTGGCCATCAAAAACTGATAATTAAAAATCTTGGGTGGCAAAAGTGCTTATTGAGCTAGTTCAAGTTTCAAGTTCAAGTTTATTCAAGCTTATTTACTACAAGTTTATGACAAGTATATTACAAAGTTTGGAATATGAAACAGATGATGTACCACTACTCGCAGTTAGCTACAGCTATTCGAGGCGAGCAGTGGTTTGACGCATAAAATTAAGTATTATTTGACAATGCACAAAAATAACTTACTGAACTAAATATGAAGTACGAATCAGGTAATGAAACCACAAAAGCAAAGAAAGGGAAAATAAAAATAAAAAATAAAAAATAAAAAAATAATAATAATAATTGAATATTGACCAGTACAGCATTTGGGAAAAAAAGAAAACAAAATAAAACAAAATTCATAGGAAAATTTAACAAATTAAATGAGAAGCTGGAAGGGTAATACAAATATAATAAGTTCGGTTTTCAAGGCATATTCAAATCCGATATATCAATATATTCATTTGCCTCCGAGAGTTTCTGAAGGAGCATATTGTGAATGTTGCGTTTAAATTTCGTTTTAGGCATTTGATGAAATTCACTAGATAGGCTATTCCAGATTCTAACACCATTCCTTGAAAAAGACATATTTTGCTTGTTTATTTATTTCGGCCAGCCTTAACTTCATCGCGTAGGTTTTGTAATTCACCAAAAATTTCTTGAATTTTGTCTTTTAATTTGTCCTTTTCCAGTTTCAATGATTGGACTGTGTCTTTTACCATTTTGGTCAAGGTTTCAGCAACGTTTTAACTAAAAAAAATTGATCAGAGTGAAGAGCTTCGAAATAAGCGTCTTGTCTGCTACGCACACATGCGCATGTTGAGCTGAGCTGGTACGTTCTTTTTAAAATTCCGAATTTCCAGAGTGTGACATTACTCAGAGAATGTCACAGACTGGTACATGTAAATTGTGCTCAAAGTTTCAGAGATAGCTCATAATGCAATGCACTTTCAATATTCAGTACTGATTTTTTGGCCGATACATTAACAAACGATCGGCCTATGCTAATGAGGCAAAAAATGAAAACAAAGATTCCCCTATAGGCCCTTTTCCATGTTTAATTTTTTTTGCAGCTTTCTTCACTGAGATGATCTCCAACTTTCACGTATTTCAATCATTTCTGCAGTTCAAATATCTAGAAGAAAATTTCATATAAGGCTGTACGTGTAACTGCACTCTATATAATTCATTCTTTTACCACCTAACTTGAAGCCCACCACACTAAAATTAATAATTCAAGTTAGATTATAGAGCATATATGACATTATCATGACCACTCTGTTGTCAATGAACAAAGAAATGACAGTCACACTGACGTCCCAAATTAATCATTTTCAAATTGAGCTCATTTTGATGCAAATGTAGCCTAATGTTTTAGCAAAAACAAATGTGCCACCTGGCCATGTGATTGAATGGTGAAAACTTTGTTGATATCATCATTAATCACATTTTTTTATCATATAAACACCAATGAAATACCAACTGAGCTTTCACGCGAAAACATGATATCTTCACACATGAAGATAACATGTTATTTTCAAATGTGAAAAAATCACTGTTTCTATGGTTACAAATGAAAATGGCTCCTTTCGATGCCTTTCGTGAAACGATTTAGTATTATTTTCTTTCTGGAGGTTGGTGTTTATATAATAAATAGAATATTACATGGCCGCTTGGAGATACGAAATTTCTCTTCTCGTGATGAAAAATATTTCACTCGTTTGCTGCGCTCATTCGTGAAATAGTTTTCAACACTCGAAGAGAAATTTTGCATCTCCGCACGGCCATGTAATATCCTCTATGTCTCACTGACATATAAATTTGTTTCTAGAAGGCAACTTTCCATACACAAGCTGATCTCAAAAGTTAAAAAAAACTTGTTAATTGAATTAACTAAACTACATACCAATAATAAACGTTGTAGTACGCCTTCACAATTTGATAATCTCGCTAATGAGTCTTCTCATTCATTGCAAAAGTTTGAATTTTTGAACCTAATTACACAAACATTATTTGGCTCAAATTTACAGATTTACTTGTTTATAAAAAGGACTTTCGATATTCAGTGCCTATTTCTCAGAGGAACAGTAAAGAAAACAATGAGCTTATGCTAATGACGCAAATTTTGTAAACTAAGTGCACTTTCCCTTTGTCAGAACTGGCAGGCCAGACCCGTGAGTTTGCAAAGAAAATGCAACAATTTGAAAGAACACTCGCATGATAATCCCTCACATCCGCATGAAGGATAATTATATCATCCTCGAAGTGTGTTTATTTGAAGATGTTGTAGAGGTAGTCCTTCCAATAATTGCCTGGTCTCAGGCCGGTCAGTTCTGTTAAATGGGATAGCGTCCTAAGATTCCCTTTCACAATGTAGGCTCAAAAGCTTGTAGGCTCTTAGTCACAAACTACTGTTTTACATGTGCGTCCTAACTGTCTACAACTTCTTAATTTTTGTACACTTTTCCTTTTCAAGTCACTTAAAATGATTAATAAGGGTTAGTTGAAACAAGATCTCATGCCACATTCACTAGGGAATCACCTTAATTAATATCACAAATTTATGTCTGCAAGTTGCAACCACAAGATGAGGGAAAGGCAACCTTGTCAGAGATGATAGATACTCTTTTTTCTTACACAATATCAATTTCATCAATATTAAGGTGTACTCCCAAGAAAAACTGTATCCTTTCTAATTTACTGAATGAAATTTGCGAGGTACCGTAGCTGTGAGAACTTTTCGGTCAGTGGGTTGTATCGACGTTAATTACGTAATATTATTGTAGGATAAAAAAAAATTAAATTGTTATTTAAAAGAATGTACATGCATATACATATAGTGTGGAAAGAAGCAGACTAACAACAATTTTTATAAAAGCGACGACACATTTGAAATTAAATTTGCAAGACATGTTTCGGTCATGCAACAACCATCTTCAGTTGAAAGTAGAATTAATTTGAAGTTACATTTGAATTTATAATATGCTAAACAAACATAAATAACAACGTGAAATAAATTGGGAATCTAACAAAATAGCCAAAGGTAACAAAAGAGAGTGTACAATGGAACATGTTGATTAGAACGAGAGAGTTAAATTAACATGATATAATTGCTTATTTAAAGAAGCTTCTTTAAATAAGCAATTATATCATGTTAATTTAACTCTCTCGTTCTAATCAACATGTTCCATTGTACACTCTTTTTTGTTAGATTCCCAATTTATTTCATGTTGTTATTTATGTTTGTTTAGCATATTATAAATTCAAATGTAACTTCAAATTAATTCTACTTTCAACTGAAGATGGTCGTTGCACGACCGAAACATGTCTTGCAAATTTAATTTCAAATGTGTTGTCACTTTTCTAAAAATACATATAGTCCATATTTTAAACACGTTAATTTCAGAAGCATTTAAGAAAATTAAACAGAAATGAAATATTGATCGATTGAACGAGTAAAATCTATTCCACCAAGCTAAAGAAGTAAATGTCGAATTTCGACAAAATATCTAGAGATCGTTTTTCGCCAAGATTCAAGATATAACAAATATTCGACCCTAGAAATAGCAAGGATCGTCATTCGTTAAGCTTAAAACTTGTGTTGTATTAAAGATCTATAGATCGATTAGAACTTCATCAGCGAAGTTCCTTCGGATGATGTCATGGCAGAAAAAAACTAAAGCAAACCTTTTCACTGGTCTTCAAATGCGATCCCAACAGTTTATCACCCATGGCAATTACGTAAGAGTGCAGCTTTACTTTTGCCTCAAGAAAACAGTCAAACTAATCGATAAAACTGCGTGCGAGAAACAAAAATATTTCGAACAGAAGGAAATTTTTCTACCGCAAAGAATTGTGGTCTTGGAAACTGCAGTTTCCCCTCTAGATCCCCGTTGGGGTACGATTACAAGATTATATCTGGCCAGTGCTGCAGCAAAGGCAATTTGGCAGTAAATAATACTAAATACGACGAGAGAAAACCAAAACTCTGGGACAGTTAGCAGCTTGCGAGCATTCCCCGCGATGTAAATAAGCCTCGCGAGAAGCCCTTGTGGAAAGCGGCAGTTGGTCGTGACGATAGTCGTGGCAAAAAGGAGAATTTCGCCCGTGATTTCTCTATCCCGTTTTGATGAGTGCTGTTGAGTCTGGATGCCGAAGCCATTGGCTAGGGTGGAACAAATCTTTTCTAAGCCTTTTTGAGTAATATCATTGTTGCGCAACGAAATTTAACATCACACAATGAAGCTGATGAGGTTTCCATTCATAAGTGAACAAGACAAGCACGATTTTTTTCTTTTTCTCATGCCACAGTGAACATTTGGTGCCAGGCTCGATTGACCAACCATTTTGTGGCCTGCGTTCCTCCGCACACACCCAAAACGCCTGGAAATTACCAGGTCTAGGAAATCAAGGTTTACATGGTTTACATGGGTATAAAACCAGCACTTCACATTACCCTCCAGTAGTTAATCCTGTTGAAATATAAGTGCTACACGGCCAACGAAGGCTGAAATTAGTGTTAAAGACAACAGGGCTGAATAACGTCTGCGCATGTGCAAGCTGTCATGACAACAGTGATCAAATTTCGGCGCGAAGGTGATATGAAAACTAACCTGCCGGGTGATATGTTGTTCTTTCGTCTTGTTGAACGTAGGCAAGTGAAAGAAAGGAAGAATCCTTTCCTTTTCGACTCAAAAAGGGAATGCTTTTTTTTCTCCACTTTCACAAGTAATATTTTGAAGACTTCATGATCTGCATCGAAAATTTTCTTCCAGGAAATGCCGGTGAATATGACCTTTCTTTCAACCCATTTTATGTTTCTTTGACGCATTGATTTCAACCGCCACGAAGCAAAGCCATATCTACTTCGTTTCCGATTCTCTGCTTGGCTTGAGTGAAATGATGTTTGGGGACATTGATGGTGATATGAATGGTATTTAAAAAGTACTGACAAAGGTGTGTATAAACCAGAACTTAAATTAAGTTAAATACTTATTCAAAGAAAACCCACGCGTTGCTGTCGTATAGAATAACGAATTACAGTAAATTTCACTGTCCTTTGGCCGGCTTATTGTACTCCTAAGCCTGTTCTTCGAATCATTTCACATGAGCTTCCTTTTAAAAGCAAGCTGTAATTGACGAGTCGTTGCGATCGAAAAAAGCTGAAAAAGTCAACTTCAAAGTGCTTGTTTACATAAGTTTTATATACAGTTTTATGAAGTGTACCAGATTGTACCAGATTGTACATACACTGTTATAATTTTTATTATACAGATTAATTACATTAAGTTGTGGTTTTACAA
>NC_090872.1:24148098-24150598 GCF_036669935.1 Montipora foliosa
GAACCACCGAGGCATCTTTCGGAGAGTCCACGTAACTTCCACCGTCTTCCTTCGATAGAGGAGTTCTCGGGACCAAATCGTCGGGAATGTCCGTGTAATCCCAGTGATAGTTGGGTAGATTATCTGATACTGAAGTCAGCGTTTTCATGGTGCCGAAATCTTTCCGAGCTCTCTCGCGCCTGCGCCATGAGTCTTCCGCGTCATAACCAGGAGGCATTCCTAGATCATCAACGTTGTATCCATGAACTTCTCTCGGGGGAGGAGTAGGGGGCTCCGGTGATGTAACCTCCGAACCCACCACAGGTGGGGACACTTTTAATACCGACGACGTTTTAGCAGCCTCTGCTTGCGCGCGCAGCTCTCGTTTTCTCTTGGCTCGCCATCGCAGGATGAAAACCACAAGAATCACAACAAGCAAAAGGACGGCCAGAATTACGGCAATGCCAATTATTTCACTGCGCCCGAGAAGCAAGCCTTCTCTGGCGTCCACGTTAGCCAGGACTTGCTCGCAAAACCTTCCTCCGTAGGCGGTGGCGGAACAGTTGCATATAAACCCGCCAAAGGTATTTTCACAGAAGCCACCGTTTTTGCAGGGAGTGCTAGGACACTCGTCCACGTCAAGAGAGCAATCTAGGCCCGTGTAGGTCTCCAAACAGGAACAAGCCGTCTTTCCGTCATTTTTCTCTTCGCAAGTACCGCCGTTGTGGCACGGACTTTGTTTGCAGTTGTATCCCTCGTCGCAGGTTTTGCCTGATAATCCTTCCGGGCAGCGGCACGTGAAATCACTGCCAATGTTCGTGCACTGGGCGTTAAAAGAACACGGATTGGACGCACAAGGCCTGGAATCCTGCTCACAAGTTTGACCTGTGACCCCTTCAGGGCACGTGCAATTAAAGCCATTTTTCCTGACCGGAAAACACGTGCCACCGTTTTGGCATGGAGCGCTTGCGCACTTGCCGATAAAAATCTCGCACTGGGTGCCCGTGTAACCCTCTGGACATTCACAGCGATAGAGGTAGATTGGATCCTTGAAACACGTGCCATAATTCAGACAAGGATTGGCCTCGCAACCCTCAAATGGCCGACAGTCAGGTCCCGAGTGATGAGGAAGACAATCACAGAAGTGCGAGGTCAGCGTCTCCACGCACCGACTGGCACGCGGACAAGTGTTCACGCGGCAAGCTCCCGATAGCTTACAGCCAAACAATGCTTTATTCGGTTGAGCAGTTACGTAGCTGTCCGAGCCATCCATAGGTAGGTCTTCACCGTTCATATTTAAGTTCTGCAAGCAGCCTTTAAATCCATTCTCTACTCGTTGACCTAAGGAAAGGAAAAAAAAAAGGTAAATCGTAGAAATTTAATAGCAGCTTCATGATCCCGATAAACTTTGTTGGTTTCGATCTATCACTATACTCACTGAGGGCCATCATGTATAAATACCACTCAATTGAACTAACTCAAGCGACAAATGCGTAAGGTCCAAGAATAGAACGAGGAAGGTCAACGCCTTCACCACTGCACCAATCATGCCCCTGAATAAAGCCTTCGCTTGGGCCCATTTTCCTTTGGGAATAATTTGGAACTTCATCTCACTCACTCATCTAATACGAAAGGATCTGATGCTTAAATAGTGCAGTCCAACTCCATAAGGGTATAGAGCGGTTTTCAATTGAGTGTCGAAAGTAATTAAATAATTACTTTGGTTTATGATTACTTCACTCAGTGATTGGTTCAAAGTTCTCGCGCCATTTTTTCAACCAATCAGAAGTGAAACCAAAACCAATCGTGGCTCACGCGTGCACATTTTCCCGCGCTTGTGTCGGCTACCTGTAATTACTTCGAGTTTTGATTGGTTTGCCGGATTTTCTCAGTCCTTTTTGATTGGCCAAAGTAATTACTTTGGTTTTGGTTTTACGACACTCATTTGAAAACCGCTCTAAAACCCTTACGACCACTATCTCCTCCCTCCCCTCTCCCCCCTCACAACCCTACGCCAAGCCAAGTAACAAATGAGGAGAGATCTCACCTCGACCACTCATGTCGCGTCTTGTTTTGGATCCCAAAACTTTAGCTCCGAAATAAATAGCGTTGTCGTCCAGATTAAGGATTCTCATTTTCCCGGGAGACTTGTTCCAGGCTCGGTGAACGCCGTGATCCAGAATCAGTGTGGCGTGGTTACCTTGACGCGTGACTTCCACGTGATGCCATTTCCCATCGTCCACATTGGCCCAGTCAAGGTTCACGACACCGGCGCCACTTCCAAAATCAAAGCGCAACTGTAGATGGCCTTCAACAATCTGCGATGAAAAATGGTAAAGAATGATAAGTTTTAAGCGCTATGGTTCGATTTTCACCTTCGCTTGGAAATGCTTTCAAACGCCACCTGATGGGCGGTTTCGTCGAACTTCCAAATCGTTTGCCAAAGAGAGTCTACAGGACTTAAATGTCATTCGATCACAATATCAAGAATGGAGAAAGATAGTGAATATGTGTAAAGCTT
>NC_090872.1:24153098-24185598 GCF_036669935.1 Montipora foliosa
CGTGTAAATGCTGCTTATTATATATGCAAAACAAGACTTTAAAAGTCTGAAAGCCCAAAACACCCGTGCTGCATATTAATTAAGCCGCGTAAACACGTATTGCATTCTTAATCTAGTGAGTCTTTGACGTCATTTTCTCCTCGATCCAGCTCTCTTAAGATTCTAAAGTTAGTAATGGCGGACCATTAACTAGGAACATTCCAGTTAAACAGATGTCTCTTTTTTTTTAATCGGGGCATAAAACTTGGGTCACTTATTGTTTAGTTAAAATAGTTTTGAAATCCAACGAAAAAGAAGAATTTATTTTTTGGTCATAGTAGCACTTTAAGAATTTAAATAGTGACATCTGTCTGAATAATTTAACGCCCGAATCAAATCAGCGATGGGCTCAAAAACGCAGTTCAGTTACCAGGCCTCTGAATAAAAGCGAAGCAGGAGTTGACCTTGCTTTGATACAAACCTCATTGCTTTCCTTTTGTAAATGAAAATTCGTTAGCATTACAACAACATGATTTACATAAGAAAAGCAATGAGGTTTGTATCAAGGCAAGGTCATCTCCAGCCTCGTTTTTGTTCAAAGGCCTGGTAACTGAGCACAAAACTGCAAAATGGTCCATTGTTGGTCTTAATCCCATTCAGTGCTTTTCATCACAACGGCATGCTTATCCAGCCCCGCTTATCCCATACGATGTGAATAAAACATCAGTAGCTAACCAGAACTTAACGAAGTCACCGGGCGCAAATTTCTGGGAATGGCGTAATCAGTTAACTGTACACTGGCAGTTTCCTTTATGCGCGGTGTAACTTGGCATTCGGAAACAATTCGAATGGCTTGATCTGCTTCCCACATTGTGGCAAAAAACAGCCCCAATAACTGTCACTTACTTTGACGCGTTTTTGCAAATAGTCACCAGGGTGACGTCAACCTCATTTTGAATAGCAAAGCTTCAGTTCTGGTTTAAAGGTGGAGTAAAAAATTGCATAAACCTCGGTTGAAGCCGAATTTTGCCGAGACCATTCGTCGGCAAGACATTAGGGAGCTTACGAAACGACGACGCCGACGACGCTACAAAACAAGAGGTTTAGTGAGCAAAAACAATGGCTCTGCACGCTTTGCACGTGCGTTTTACATTTTGGTACATTTCTTTGCCGTCATCTCCTAATTGACGACGTGAAATGACCAAATTCAAGGTTCTGTGGAGAACGTTAGGACATGACGATGAATTTTCAGTTCTCTCTCTACGCTACCAACTCACTCGTACCAGTTTAATTCCTCGACAGTTACTACACATTTTTAACGCAAAACGACATGAAATAGCTTCGTAGTGATATGAATAACGCGAACTCGTATTTTTAAATGAAGTCCTCGTAGCCGTCGTCGTCCTCGTTTCGCCGGTAACCTCCCTATTTTAGCGGGAAGTACGCCCACACCTCATTGCCCTACTCTATAAAAACAAATGTGTGACAGGTTGAATGCTTGTGTGACTTACCCTCGTCACAAACGCATGCGTGACTCCTGGAATGCTCGTATGAGATGTAAGTGGTGCGTTCAGACATTATTCGAATTTGCTTGTTCTGTGGTTTAAAAATTGTTTGGCAGGAGTAATTCTCAGGGCACTGCATCAGGCGGCACTGGCTGACTCTGATATAGGTCACGGTGACCCCCACTTGTCGTTGGAAGTTTCCACGGGAAGAATTCAGCTTGTTTGCGATGTGATACGATTCGAAGAAACCCTACAAAAACGATATCATAGCTACAATGACAATTTCGAAAATAAAACTGACAACTGCTTTTCGAAATCACCAGTTAGTTGGTCATCGCTAGCGCAGGGACAGAAAGTTCTACGTGTCCAGCTGGAGCCCGTTTCTCGAAAGTCCCGAAACTTTACGGGCCATTTTCGGGTGTCAAAATCCCCTTTGTATCTCAAGAATGGAGAGGATTTAAGTCGTCAAACTTCACAGTCATGTTTCTTTTTGTTACCTTGAAAACATGTTAAAAGATCGGCTTTCCAAAACAATTAAGCGGTTGGCAGTTTTACAAATGGCTTTTCGGACCCGAAAAGTTATCGGGACTTTTGAGAAACGGGCCACTGTAGGAAAGCCCCTAATTAGATGCACACGGATTTCAATAAGCGTCACGAAGTGTCCTCTCGCTCTTCTCCCAACTTTGACATCACTCGTGTCTCGCAAAACAGACAATTAACGTCACAAAGTGTTCCTCAAATGCTCCTCAAGCAAGGATAAACAGCTGCTTTTCAGTACCCTAAGCTAAAACTAACCCTAACCATTACCCTTACCTTATTGTTAAAAAGAGGTGGCAAATGCTTAGACTGAAAGGGACACTTCGTACTAGATGTAAAAATTGGGCGAGCAACACCATCACAGTTGCGAAGGAAAAGCACGAAAAGGTCAACTATTGAGTAAAGTGCTGGGAACTCGAACTTCTTCTATGAGGATTTCAATTAATCTCATTGTCATTTGTGTCACACTTTATAAGTAAGAGCACAAAACCGTACTTTGCCGCAGGCTGGATTACGTGCGATTGATGAGACAAAAAAAAAAGAAAAAAGAAAAAAAACAGAGGCAAAGCCTACATCTACATCTACATCTCCAGCACTCGGCAAAGTCCCTTTTTGACTTATGGCTGTTTCTGCTCAGGTGGCCTCATACACCACACTTCTCGAATAGTGTGTGGGTTCTTTAACGTCAAACAGGCAACTTATCAACTCCATCGAGTCTCATAAACGTGAACGGTCCTCCATTTCCAGGGCCGTCTCGGTCATGAGGCCGCAAAAATATTACCTCTGTACCTACTGGTGCGCTCTCTCCAATCGACACCGTGAAGTTGGTGTGCGAAAACTCGGGTGGGTTATCGTTTATGTCATTGATGAGCACATTCACTTGGGCTTCAGAGGACAAAGGTGGGTTTCCTTCATCCCGAGCCTGCACCACACTTCTCGAATAGTGTGTGGGTTCTTTAACGTCAAACAGGCAACTTATCAACTCAGAAGAGACGGGGCCCTCGGTTTATAGTCCTTATCCGAGAAGACTCGAACGTCTAACCATTTGCAGTTGAAATTACAAAGGCAGCACTTTCCCCTCAGTTATTTTAAGATCCTGAGTGTTGACCCGGCCGGGGTTCGAACCCACGACCTCCCGCGTGACAGCCCGATGCTCAACCAACTGTTTTGCCTGTTTGAATCGTTGAAGAACATCAAGACCCATTATAATCTTTCGTAAATGGATAAACGAAGCCTTACCCTAGAACGACTCTTCATGACGGCAAACACGACATCCAAACTGCTTCCAACGGACTGCAAACTCCAAATCTGGACCTGTTGGGGAGGTACGCTCAAAAGAGCCCCCAGATATTCCCTGCATTTCACCAAATTTCTTTCCACAAACGCAGCGGGTCCCAGGTCAGACAAACGGAGAGTCAAGGAGTACTCGAGAATGTCATCCGTTATGTCTGACACGTCAATTTCCACCGGCGCGTACGAGAAGTACTTCCCATCTGTGACACTTATGTTGAGGTGGTAGATTTTACTTAAGACGTTCGACGTGGCTCTGATTTCTCCACTGGTTGTTATGGTAAACGGGCTCGCAACGTCTGCGTCCACAATCGAGTATGTGAGAGGGTCCTTATCGGGATCGCTTCCCTGGACGCTGCCGATGACACCACCGTTAAACTGAGAACCGTACAGCTTGAGATACACGTTCAGCGGTTGGACGTGTGGAGGATGCTTTACACTCTCAACGACCTTGATTCTAACAGTCTTATCAATAAACTGTCGTGGGTCACCGTTGTCGAAAACACGCACCTTGAAGTTGTGTTCTCCATCTTGGTGGCTCAAAGGACCCACTTTGGTGATGCTACCGTTCCGTTGTAGTTTAAACTTTGATCCGTCTCCATCGAGTCTCATAAACGTGAACGGTCCTCCATTTCCAGGGCCGTCTCGGTCATGAGGCCGCAAAAATATTACCTCTGTACCTACTGGTGCGCTCTCTCCAATCGACACCGTGAAGTTGGTGTGCGAAAACTCGGGTGGGTTATCGTTTATGTCATTGATGAGCACATTCACTTGGGCTTCAGAGGACAAAGGTGGGTTTCCTTCATCCCGAGCCTGCACCGTCAGAGAATACCTGGAATCTACTTCATGGTCAATAGGGGCTGCAACGCTAATTATGCCGGTCATTTCGCCGATTTTAAACCTTCCCGCTTCGTTTCCTTTCACGATCTTATAACGAATATCACGATTCGAGCCATGGTCCAGATCGGTGGCAAACACCTGAACTAAAAACGTGTCCAAGGCTGAGTTTTCGTCTACTCTGGCACGGTAATCACTCTGTCCAAATGTGGGCGCGTTGTCATTAGCGTCGGTGACTACGATACTCAAAGAGGCAGTGGCAGATAGCACCGGCGGTCCAGCATCGCGCACTTGAATCACCAGTGAATAGCGTTTTGCTGTCTCGAAATCCAAATCCCCCTGCAGCGTGATATCTCCGGTGGTTTTATCAATTGCAAACAAATCCGAACCAGGACCGGCAAGAATTGCGTAGGTGAGCTCTTCTTGAGTGGCCTCGCGACTAATCGCACTGATGGTTGTTATAAGCGTGTCCCTACGGGCATCCTCGCTCACGTTAGCTTCGTGTCTCGATTCCAGGAACTCGGGCGGAACGTCATTAATATTAAGTACATGTATAACTACGGTGCAGTCACCTGACTTGGCAGGGATTCCCCTGTCCTGCGCGCGCACTTTCAGGGTATACTCGGCTGTCTGCTCTCTGTTGAGGCCCTTTTTCAAGGTAATGATACCAGTCTCAGAGTTAATACTGAACGTATCGCCCGCCGTATTAACCAGGGAGTACGAAATTTTTCTGTTCCTTCCAATGTCAGCGTCGTCTGCTTTCACTTGTAGCAACACCAGGTTTATCCGCGCATCTTCATAGACTGACTTGCTATACTGCGCTTGCGTGAAGACGGGTGCGTTGTCGTTGACGTCATCAAGTAAGATTGTGACGTTGGTAAAGCAAGAACGTCCCCCGCCGTCTTCCGCTGACACCATGAAGTTGTACATGTCCTGTTTCTCGCGATCCAGTGACGTCACTGTGAGTAGACGACCTGTTAGCAGAAAAGCAAGAAATTAAATCAAATCGATTGTATCACAATGACAAACATGACCGACTTTCTTCCACAAGAGTCGAGCAGGGCGCAGTGAAAGAGAACGAGAATTGATAGCATGTGAGCTAATAGTCACCCTGTCCGTGCAATCGCTGAAAAAAATCCACTAATTGTGAACAGAGCCAATTTAGACTCTTTAAATATCGTTCGTTCACATTGAGATCAGTTCTTCAATAGTTCGGCTTTAGTTTAACATAAAGGAGTAGTGTCTAAAGAAACTGTGGTGCTGCGTCGATGGGGAAGTGTCACTCGAAAATATTGGGTTTTATCAACGGAGTTGATAATTTAAATTGACTACCACACAAGGATTATAAAAGCTTATAATCCCCGTACAGTGGTCCATTTACATCATCAATTCCGTTGATAAAACCACAAATTTTCTTATAGTTTAAAATAATAACAAAAAGGTGTTGAAAACAGAAACTTTAGAATTTCAAAATGTTCCTTTTAACATAGCCGCTGTGGATCTGAAGACTCTTGGTTTGAATCATTGTGTAACGACGTCAAAAAGACAATAAAATATTAAAAATAATAATTTCTCCACATAATTGTTACCACTCGTCCATTCAATAAGATCAGTGACAATTCTATTTGCAATAAAAGACGAAAAATGTCGAGGAGGGTGAAGACTATGTTGGCAGGACAGATTTTCCGGCATCACCAATTTTGGTTTGATCCCAATTCAGTTCCAATTATAAATTGCCCCATTGCACCCTGTCGCCGTCTAGACAAAACTTCAAAATGTGACTAAACACAGGAAACAGAAATTGATTTTATCAAACGAGTAAATAAAGGTCGAATTACCACCGTGAAAGATTTGGAAAGCTGACGTTTCGAGCGTTAGCCCTTCGTCGGAGCGAATCAAATCTTTCCCGGTGGTAATTCGACCTTTATCAACTCGTTTGATAAAATCAATTTCTTTTTCAATCTCCCACCGACGCAGTACCACAGTTTCTTTAGAAACTAAAATTTTGTTTAAACACAGAAAACTTAACCGTGACACATGTCTTCGCTGACAAGAACAGTGACAAAACGAGCGCTAGCGCAACAAACCTGTTCTATTCTCAACGGTAAACACCCCTATTCCTTGACCAAATATGGAATACTTCAACCTGCCATTGTCGTCGGCATCATCATCCGTTGCCTCAACAACCACAATTTCGGATCCGGGCCTCACGCCCTCGCTGACTGGAACAATGGAAATGGACTGGGCACAAACCGGTGAGTTATCGTTGGCATCCAAGACTGTGATGTTCACAGAAGTGTAACTGGTGTAGAGACCATCCGAGGCGCTGATGTTTAGTTTGTAAGATGACACCATCTCACGATCTAGAGAGGTGTGCACAAAAATTTTTCCCGTCTTCAGTTCGATTCCGAACTTGCCTTGAGGATCGCCAGACAAAATGAAAAAGAATATGTCGGACTTGGAATCTCTGTCGGTGGCCTCGAGAGTCCCGACCTCTTGCCCGATCAAAGCGTCTTCGCGAACAAACATTTCGAAGAGGTCTCGAGAAAACTTCGGCGGTGAGTCGTTGACATCGAGGATAGTCACACGCACAGAGGTGTAGCCCGAAAGCTGAGTGTCTTTGCCTCGGTCAGTGGCACGAACGTCCAGAACAATGGTGTCGGAAATCTCGCGATCAAGCGGCAGCGCTGTTCTAATCCACCCGGAGTGTTGATTTATAGAGAAGAAACGAGACGCGTGTTTTCCTATGGCGGTGAAATTGTATACAACGTCTCCATTGCTGTCAGAGTCTAAGTCCTCGGCGAACACACGCAGTACTTTGGATCCAACTTTGGTATTTTCCGGTACGCTAACTCTGTATGGATTGGACACGAAATGCGGCTTATTGTCATTGATGTCAGTGACTATGATTACGACAACCGTACGAGCGACTTGAGAAATTGCCTCGGCTTTGGCTTCAATGACCAAAACGTATCTATTCAAGGTCTCGTAATCCAACGGATCAGACAGTTTTAATTGTCCTCTGGAATCAATGCTAAACTTTGAGCCGAGCGATGAAGGTGAATTTCCCGGAATTATCTTAAAACCAAGTGAAGGGCGCCCACTTCCTGGAAAAGTTGGGTGAAGCGTTGTGACCACTGTTCCAACTTTGAAATTCTCTGGCACACTGACTCGATACTCGGGCTTGTCAAATTGCAAGATCCTTGCGCTCTTGCTGAGGACATTCACGGAAACGGGGATCATGTTTCGCAACTGTGGATTACCACCATCTTTTACCAGTACATAGAACTTGTAAGTCTTCTCTTCCGGTTCCTGAGCAATACTAATCGATCCGGTGTGGGTTTCAATCTTAAACACGGGTGGAGTTTGGTGACCAAGAATGACGTACGTAAGAGCACTGTTACTTCCGGTGTCTGCGTCACTTGCTGACGTCACAAGAATAGGTGTGCCAACAGGCTTGGACCTCTGGATAGTTACTTCGTATTGCGGGAGCTCGAATTTCGGTTGATTATCGTTCTCATCCAATATTCGTACCTGTTGAGGAAGAGAAAAATTCGGCTTCGTTAAAATTCAATTTTGGCCTGTGCGGAAGGGCCTGTTCATAGAACTTCCTGTTGACCAGACTGGCATGTTACGTTCCCGAAGTCTCGCCTCAACACTACGTCCTTTGTAAGATTTTCAATGTGTTCGTATTAAACTGCAAGCAAGCCCCGTTTCCAAGATCACTCTAGCCCGAATACGTACACCATGCGTTATTTATTATTATTTTTACTTCAGCAGTCTGCACTTGACCTCTCCTTTAAAATGATCTCTGAAGCCCGGCCGAAATTCTCCTTTCAGAACAATTTGCCCAGATAACCAGGCCAGCCAGGTTAGAGCGTGAGATTATATGAAGAGTTTTTTACCCACCAAACTAAAGCTAAAGTTATACAAGAACTCTCTAAGTGTCCATTTTGAGTAAAGACCACGTTTTTATCGATGAGGGATCTAAGGAACTGTAAATTTATATTAAAGAAGGATGTTATCCTCACTCGTATCTGGATTATAGACACCTCTCTTACAGACACATGAAAATATTTCTGGTGTTTCAGCGGGATTCGAACCTACGACCTCTGCGATTCCGGTGCAATGCTCTACCGACTGAGCTATGCAGCCCCTCAGTCGGGAGCAGGTCAATTTCTTGGGTTCATCTGTTCCAGTGTAAGTTTATACCTTCGTTAAGCCAAGAAACCAGTAAAAATACATACCTCCACTGTGCAGAATCCAAACCTTCCACCTCCGTCAGTGGCTTGGACAGGAACGGATGTAAAGGCATGGGAAGAGTTTTCGCGATCAAAAGCGAGCCTGCTGTATATCATGCCAGTCTCCGCGTCAATTGTGAACTTTTCCGCCGCTGCAAGATCTTTAATAGAGTACCACAACCGAGCGAAACTTCCAGAATCTTCGTCAGTTGCTGTAACCATCGTAACGAACGTACCCTCGGGGTAATTCTCATGGAAATTGATACTGTAGACTTCTTGATCAAATAACGGACTATGGTCGTTTGTATTGCCGATTATGACGCGGACGCTCGTTTCCGCGGTTGATTTTCCGTCCGTTACTTCCACGCCGACGTCGTACACTTTACCGCGCTCGAGCCCTACACGCCTAGAGATGGTTAGAACGCCAGACGCGGGATCAAGATGGAAGAACTCTCTGCCTTGGCCAGAACTGATGGAGTAACGCAACTTCCTCGCATCGCTTTCATCTGGATCAACAGCTATGACTCGCGTTACAAAGACACCAGGCCCCGCGTCACCTGAGATTGACGAGGCATAACTGTCCTGTTCAAATGTAGGTGGATTGTCATTCGCGTCTTCCACTACAATTCGAACGCGGGCTTCACCAGTCAGTGACGGAGTCCCACCATCGGTAACAACGACTTTCAATTCGTGCACAATGTGTTTTTCGTAATCAAGTTCCTTGGCGACTGAGATTTCGCCCCCATCTTTGGTAATAGAGAAATACTCGCTCACTTTGCTTCTATTGTTGCTGCTCGCGGTCAAGGATTCCAGTCGATACGTCAGAGCTTTGTTTATTCCGGAGTCTCTGTCGAAAGCATCAACGGAAATCACCGAGGTACCAACCGTCACGGCTTCCGAAACCTTCGCCAGGTATAGCGATTGGTTGAAAACTGGGGAGATGTCATTGACATCGACTACGCTGACGTCTACGTGAACTTCTCCGAAAGAGCTCGTCTTGGTGTCGGTAGCGCGGACTGTGAGCTGGTAACTAGTTTGGGTCTCATAATCAAGCGAAGCTTCCACTGAAAGGAGCCCTGGCGACAAGACAAGGAACAAGTAAGATCTCTTTTATTTTTGTGGTTGATACAGTAAGTTTAAAATAGCTTGAAACTGCCACTGTAAAAGGGAACCTCGACTCCTACAAAAAAAAAACTACAAAACGAGAGAAACTTATGTTTGCAATCAATTTGTCCGACTTTTTTTCAATTAAAGTGTTTGTATCAGGAACAAATTAATTTGACCGTTCAGTTTTCTAAGGGGCCGCCATCTTGAATAATTGTTACGTCTTTGTTTCGACACAAAGACGTTTGGTGTAATAACACTAATGCAAACGAACCACGCCCCAATTATTCAAGGTGGCAGCGCCCGGGAAATTTAAAAACAAAGCTAAGAGATTCCGATATTTCATTTATTTCAGATACAAAAAGTTCCTTTGAATTTTTTTTCAAATTTAATTTGATCGCAGACATTATCTTATGAACTCTATGCTTACGGTTACCTGTCTTAAAATCCACAGAAAACTCATTCCGGGGGTTGCCCTGCATAATACCGTAGACAATCTCGGCACCTCCAGGACTTCTAGCTTGAACGGTACAGATACGATGACCAATTTTCACATTCTCTTTAACCACCTCACTGTAGGCCAACTGATCAAATATCGGTGTCTCCTTATCCACGACTTTGACCTTGACAATTGTTTGAGACGTCCGTCGTACTGGACCCAAATCGTGCGCCTCGATTTGAAGGCTGAAGACTTTGGGAACTTCAACGCCGTCCAGGAGGCTACGAACTTTTACGATTCCTGTACGGTGCTCCACCTTAAAACGACCCTCGTTGCCTCCCACAAGTAAGTACCTACGCAAGATTAAATGAAACGATTCAAGGAATTAGCTACTGAGCTATACTGAAACGCCTGTCGGATTGTGGCAAGCAGCACAAACTGTCGAGAGAACGCGAGCGGGAAAAATGAGACAAATGGAGGAAAATGGCCAAAAGGTCCTGCTTGCCACAAGATAATCGTTCCTTCGCACAATAGGCCTTATGCAGCTAGTGATCATATGGTACAAAAACCGCCACACTGGAACGCAAATTAAGTTGCTTTATTTAGTTGTCCCAGTGCACAATTTGCGTTCCAGTATGGCGAGCCAAACAAGGGGTCTCCTCGTTAAACCCTTTCGAAAATACTCTCGGGATGTCACGCAACGCTCTCCCAGCAGTATGATTGATTGACATCTAGGATGCGAAGGATAGAGCACCGGACCTTGATTCTCCAAAACGGAGCTGTTCTGTGGTCCCGGTATAAGCTTTTTTTAAAATATTGCGCAACGCCTTTCGGTTGCTAGCGTGAAAGTTGCGGGACGCGAAGGAAAGCCTCAGTTAACGCGATTTACACCAAAAGGGGATAAAAGGACCAGAGAACGAATCCCCCCTATAGGCCCTATCCCCATCGTAATCCCTCTAAAGTTATTATTAGAAGATATCAATTTTCCCACGAATAATTTTACCTCGCGCGTTTCGTGGAAGTTTCGTGGAGGAGGGCCGCGGTGCAGGAGTTGCAATGAATGCGAAATGAGAATAAGAGTTTTTTAATTTTTACATGGGATCAATTAAGGCACGATTCTTTTTCCATTTGCGTTCTCCTACTACACTCACTTCTTGAATTAAACGTTTGTTCACAAAATGTATAAACGCGTTTTTCCACATCCTCCACCATTTTGTTTGATGGTAAATCGCGAACGACGAGAAGCATTGCGTGGCAGCTGTCAACATTGGTAAAAATGGGGACATACATTGTATGATTGGCTATCACTCAACCCTCTTGGGAACACCGGATCTTGGAAGACATCTAAAACAACTTTAGCGGGATTACGATGGGGATAGGGTCTATATGGGGGATTTATTATGTCTTCTATCCACTCTTGTTCACACTTTAGCGTCTCAAGTAAAAACACATAGCACACCTGACTTCCCCATTGGAGCCTGCATCCTTGTCAACTGCCAAGACACGCCCAACAGGAACTCCTAAATCGACGCTTTTCTGCACCACGAAGAAGTATGACTCTTCGGTAAACATCGGCTCGTTGTCGTTCATATCGCCGACCGCCACGGACACCACGCTCTGAGCAACTCTTGGCCAGGGTTCCCGATAATCTCGAGCTTGCACTACGATGTCGTATCGATCCACAGCCTCACGATCAAACTCCTTTCCAGACAAGGTCGACACTACGCCAGTACTTTCGGAAATTCCGAAGAATTCCGAAGGCGTGACGATGGAATAGCTGATAATCTCTCCGACTGAATAACCAACAACGCGTACCTCGGCAATCTCGTTTGCAGTACTGATACCTTCCATCACTGAAGCGTTATACATGACGCGACTGAACTTCAAATCGCTAATAGGAAGAGCCTTGCAGTTGATTTCTGCCATAGCTTTATCTGTGAAATTCCCATCAGAAACTCTGATTTTCACTCGGTATATTGTTTCCTGCAGGAGTGAGGCATTCTTTACCGTTATAACGCCTGATGATGAACTTATATCGAAGAGTTCCACGTGAGAACGTGTGCTGATAGAGTATGAAAGGTTGGTAAGAAGCAGCGAGTCTCCATCGGTTGCGCTGACTTCCAGAATTTCAGTTCCAGAAGATGTTGGCAAGTAAAGAACTGCGCTGAAGCTGGAAGAGATAAATTTGGGAGGTAGGTCGTTCACATCGCGGATCAAGACCTCTACATCTGTAAAAGAGGCAAGGTTGGGCTCTCCGCCATCAGACACTTTGACTTTGAATTTGTGTGAAGACACCGACTCGAAATCTAACCACTAAAAAAAGAAATAATAAAATAACGTTATATCAGGTTTATAAGGAGTAACACTGCACACAAGACGGACATCACCAAAGAGGAGGTGAATTCAAATCCTAAAAATAATGAGTTATTTGCGAGTCATAGAGCGGTTTTCAGTTGAGTGTCGAAAGTAATTAGCGAATTGCGTTGGTTTTGCATTTACTTCACTCAGTGATTGGTTCAAAGTTCTCGCATCATTTTTTCAACCAATCAGAAGTGAAACCAAAACCAATTGTGGCTCGCGCGTGCACATTTTCCCGCGCTTTGTGTTGGCTACGTGTAATTACTTCGAGTTTTGATTGGTTTACTGGATTGTCTCCGTCCTTTTTAATTGGCCAAAGTAATTACTTTGGTTTACTTTACTTACTTTACTTTGGCGACTGAAACTCGCTCTCAATAACTTCTCAATTGCTTTAGGATAACTACACAAAGATTGGCCAAAAAATCCCGGGTCACTTTCCACCAATAAGAGACAAGACTCAACAGACACGCGAGACATCTTGCTAATATAATTTTCCCGCGCATTTTGCTTGCCGCAAAACGAGTTTTGATTCGTATGTTTATCTGTCAGTTGGTCAAAAAAATGGTTTTGAATTTAAGACGATAAATTAAAACGGGTCTTTTACATGGTTACGATAAAGGATATGACTTTAAGTTCGAGTTGCAAAAGTAGGAATGAGAGCAGCCAATGAATTGATTCATTTCAAAGACCAATCACCGTGCAAAGCTTGAAGTTGAACTTAAACTGTGTTCTTGTTTAAGTTTTATTTGAAAACCTATCTAAAATCCAGGACTTAAATTCAGGAAACCGTCACTGTTTAAACAGAGGTTTACGACAAAAAATGGCGGGGAAATGCCGAGCGCTCATCCGGTCAAAATACACTTTGAAACAATAAAAAATAATAAACTTTACCTCCTTCGTCTTCAACGCTCCACTATGTGGGTCAACTAGAAACGCGGAACTTCCAATCACTTCGTAGAGCAAATCGCTACTGCTTACGTCAGCATCCGTGGCGTGAATGACAAGCGGTTTCCCATCTCCACCTCTGACGGGCGAGTTTTTGGGCGAACCCTCCGTCACGTGACCAGTATAAAAACCCTGGCTAAACAAGGGAGCGTTGTCATTTTCGTCTGCGATTTTTACGATGACTTGTGTTTGCTCCTCGCCATCGCTGCCGCTAGCGCCAATTAAAAGTTTACACTCGCTCAGCTCTTCAGCATCAAGAGGTTTCTGTGGCGAAAGGACGGAAATTTCATTGAAAATTCTCAAGACAAACGTATTTGTTCCACGTCCATGTATTAAAAAAGGTGTGGGGGATAGCCTTTGAGATGACCAGCATCTTATTTCTCCTTACAGCATTAGCATTACACCCAAAACACAGGCCATTAAAATAAAGGAAATGAAATTCTCTGATTTGTAAACGGATTCTCCTTTACATGTAAGTCATACCGGGACGAGTTCACGGGATCGAAATTCATGTCAATAATTAACTCAGTATGTATCCTTTGGTCACGTGAACTCTTCCATCCACAATCGATTTCCGCCGGGAAATGTGGTCAAGAAAAATACAACAAACAAACTAAGCTTCGAACAGAAACCCTTTGGAAGTAAAGGAAATTCCATCGTAGAGGGTTTACGCTTAACTCCTAGCGAGTGGAAACGAATGGTTTCATGGGTGAACCGCAAAATCCAACAATCACAAGATATGTGTTATGTTTGCAGTATTAATTGTTTCCGAATCATTAAACAAGCCCACGAAAATCTTTGAACCTAGCCTGCGGAAACAAACGAGGTACGAGAAGCCACAAAGAACGGGAAATAAGGAAAAATGTACTTGCTATCCATACACGCAAACACAGCTAGGTGGTATGAGCATAGAACTTTCTTTTATGAAGCAACAGGTTTCAAAAACATGCTCCAGCTTCAAAAAGTATTAATTGTTTCCGAATCATTAAACACGCCCACGAAAATCTTTGAACCTACAATAGCCTACGGAAACAAACGAGGTACGAGAAGACACAAAGAACGGGAAATAACGAAAATGTACTTGCTATCCATACACGCAAACACAGCTACGTAGGTGGTATGAGCATAGAACTTTCTTTTATGAAGCAACAGGTTTGAAAAACATGTTACAGCTTTAAAAAGCATTAAGTAGATTACGCTGATCACAGGAAGGAATTAACTTGGCAGAGCCGAATATTTCGTGATGCTGCATGCAAATTTTGACGCATTTTAATCGCTGTAATTAACTTACTTGACAGCAATTTATCGTGAGTGATTGTTCATTTGACAGAAAAATAATTTAGATTGCCAAATAAAATGAAAAATCGTTTCTAGAAAATTCTATCTGTACGTGAAGATTTGTCTAAAACTGGCTATGGAACGTTTTAAATAGTGGATTAACGTCTTAACTCTTGACACAAATGTTATCAAAGAGACTCTGATAAACGTCTTGCATTTAAGGCAGTGTACCTAAGCACCTCTACGACAGCAAAAAAGTGTTATGATTAAAAACCTTATCGACCTTTGTCAATCATTTCTTTTTCCCTGTGTTACAACTTTCATTCCCAACAAATCGATTAACGTTTCCCTTTATGTGGTACAATCTGAGTTTTTCAAAACAACTCATGTTGCCACCCTGGAGCGTGATTTACGTAATCTTACGAATTATAGCAATGTACATAGAACTTAGGTTCTAAAACAGGAACTCCTGATTAATCGAAGTCTTACGAGCTTATCGCATGGACTGGTAAGACTTCTTCTACAACTCACGCTCACAGAAAACATTAACATGAACTCAGCCACATAGATGCCGCAGTTCTTTGTACAGAACAGACAACACCGTTTGATTTATTCAAGGGAAAATTCCACGAAATCCTTCCAATCAGCACACAAGTAATTACAAATGCTCTGAAGCGAAAAATATCTTTGCTATTTTTCTTGCTAATTCTACTTAATCTTAAGAGGATGGCGTCTTATTTGATGTTTAATACCTCTCGTATGTGGATCGGCTTATGAAAGTCACGTCATTAAAAAAAGAAGGAAAAATATGTCAAAAAATTTAATTTTCTACTGATGTAATGGTCAAAGAATGCCGACTAAACGGAAAAGACCGTTTTGCTACAAAACGACAGACGCATTAAGATGTAGTCCTAAATTCTTCATAACATCCAGCAGAGTGGGAAAAGAAATTATGCAACACTCGGCCATGTTTCATGATCAAGTGAAAGCTGAAAGTTCGCAGTTTAAAGACCTTCAAAGCAATTCTTTTCTTTCTTGCAATTGTAGTGCTGTTTTTTCGCTCTTCAAATAAGTTCTAACTTTTGAGTCTCAAAACAAAGTACTTTTTTCGATGACAGTATTTGATTTTTCTTAACACTTAAATCAACAATTGGAACATTCCTCGCATTGCCCAAACAGAGTTCAAGGTAATGTCATCATTAATTTCGTCCAGCTAATTTAAAGAACGTGGATCTTCGCGCGTACATCTATTATTAAAGGACGCATTCTTTTAGGACTATTTCGGTTATTCTTGTTCCAGTTTACGAATAACAGAATACACGGAATACCAGTTCCCAAAAGAATTGTCCCAAATGAACACGATTCAGGGGCACCCAACGAGAATATAATTTGAACACTTACTCATAATCAAATTAAGCGCAATTTGATGCCACCTTCGATTTACTCCCGATTTTCTCGAACCAATTTGCGTTTCCCCTGGAGGTTCGAAAAATCGGGATTCCACTGTAGTTCAAAACTACTTAAACATAGCATTCATTGTTAAAGGTATTTTCGTATTTAAAAGGTAGATATGGGCATATTTTTACCCCTAAAAATTTTTCATCTGTTCGGATTCCCTAGCTGAAAGTCTAGCGATCCGAAAACTTTAGGGATCAAAACTTACCTTTTCGCAAATTTCAGCCTGAAAAAAGGCTACCGAAAATTCTAGGTGACCTTTTTAGGGTAAAAATCCGTTAAACTGGGCAATTAGACCATGTTTTAGATGTTCGAAAATCCTAGGAAGGGAGGCAAGCAAGGAATTTTAAAACAAATGTTCCGACAATTCTAGATCTCAAATCGTCTCCCGAACAGATATGTTCCGAAAATTGACATTGGGTGCCCCTGACGATTACCGTACACGTGTATATTCGGAGTATTCCTTTTCCGGAATAGCCCCAAAAGAACGCGCCCTAAAATATACTGCAATCCTGCACAAAACATGATTTTTGATTACGATAAGTTCTTTTCGGAGCGTTTTCTCAACAAAGATTGAAATAACGTACCAAAAATCAACTACAAGGTAACTAAACCATTCGTCTTGTTATTGGTACAAAAAGTTCCCTAATTGTAAAGAATGAAGATCATTCCTTCGCCGTCTGGGTGGGCGTTACACAAACAAAGTACGCGGAAAGAACATTCTAGTGAGCTATTTTAGTATTAAATCGGTGTTTTATGCTATGACATGACTACAGTATTTTCCGTCGTCTAACACACCAGTTTAAAAGTTAAAAAAAGACCAAGTTCCGTTATCTTGGATAGTGGATAACGTTTAATAACGACGAAATAATTATCTCCTCATCTTCTTCCGCCGAAGTTCTTAATAATTAATCCTTGGCTTTTTCGACAAACACCTCAAATTAATCGAATAACTAGTTTGCAGTAAATGAAAAAAAAAAAAAAGACGCCCGAGAAGTTTGTGCGTCGGTTTAGCAATATTATACAAGCAAACTTTGTACGTATGAGAAAGCCTTTTAGTTTCATTCAGGTTAAGTTGAAAATAATTATATTCACTTCACTTGATCTTTAAGTGAAAGATCACGTTGCACTCAATTTGCTTGTTTTTTTTTTCTGGTAGTCTAATCAAACAGCTGTAAAAAGCCTTGAATAAACCCAAGCTTGGATTTTTAACATTATACTTATACCTAAACACTTTGTGGGTGGCTCAAAACGAGACAAGAATGTGCAGGATGAACATTGTTATCAGAACTGTTGAACAAACAAACAAACACAACCTAGTCGAACAACCTATATTAATTTTGTTGACGTGAAAACATCTCAGTAAATTTATGTGAAAAAGTTATAATTAGAGATGTTATGACCTCAGGAGATCGGGTATCTTCACAGCATGACAGTGGAGAACTCAAACAAGTTACACAACAGTGCTTGTTGAAATTGTTCACTCCATTCCGAGAGCGTGTCTAAGATACCTAGCTAATTTTCTTTCAACGAGTGAATTATTCCCAAATCTGGGCATACAGTATGTCGCCAACCACACAGGAAAAAAATTGATGCACAAATACCACATTAATTCCACTGTACTAAAACAAATTGTTTTTTTTTTCCTTACAAAGATTCCCTTCATTTGGTTTCAAAATCAACATAGTCACCATAATGGTGTTTCATTTCTTTCAACTTTGCACCATGCCAGTATTAATTATACACATAAATAAAAACAATCCTACCTTGTTACTTATGAGTCCAGATCTTCTGTTGATCTGAAAATCTCTCCAACAAGCACTTTCTTGAGCTTTGAGCTCATAGGATACCAGACTGCCGTTAAACACCACATTTATGATGGGATATCCAGGACGAAGATTTTCCTTAATTGAAGCTTGGTACAGCGATCGTTCAAAAACTGTTGGTTTTTTGATGCCCCTGACAAAGATCTAACCAAGAAAAATAATCAAATTAAAGAAAAGGCACTAAACAGTAAATACTTTAAGCATACTATATTTATATGGCAACAAAATAAAAATTATATCGGCCAGAGTCCTTTCAAAAACAAAATAATGCACCAGAAATTGCCTTGCATTTTTGCGCCAACACCTTTTATAGCAAAACTAAGTTTTATTTTTAAAGCATTCTCTTTAACATCATTAAACACAAATTGCCGGATGAACATCAACTAGAAAACAATACTGATGCATATTTTGTCACAGTCGTTTTTGCAAACTAATGTTCCTGGAATTGACTAACATGAGGGGGCGAGTCCGGAATTGACCCCAGGCCACACTGGTGGGAGGCGATTGCCATAACCACTAAGCCACCCCTGCTCCCCAACAGTGGTCCCGAGCATAGGAAGGGAGGAGGGGTGCACGGATGGCATTATGGTGACAGCACTCATCTCCCACCAATGTGGCCTGGGAGGCAGGTGGCAATGTGGGAGGCGACTCTCACACTCGGGTGTCATATGAGGGTTGAGTTTGTTGGTTCTGTACTCTGCTCTGAGAGGATTTTCTTCTTGTACTCCAGTTTTCCCCTCTCCAAAAAAAACCCCACATTTGATTTGATTTGCATTAATAAGAACTTGATTTCAGTTTACAGTGTCCCCAATTAGTGTACCAGCGACAGAATGACTCTAGAGACAATTAAATAAAGTTCCTTTCCTTTTTCTTTCCTTTCTGATTTTATGCTGGGTGTAGTGAACTGAACTTGAATCAAATCAGCTGCTGCTTTTCCAAGAAAGAAAAAAACCAGCAAACCTACCACAACTTCTGCGTCAGCAGTCTTCGCTGGGGTTCCACAGTCTGACACCTGAACTTGAAGTTTGTACATGTGGACACTGTGGCTCAACTTTGTCGCAACCTGTAAGATCCCTGAATTTTGGTCAATGAAGAATTCACTGTTTGCATTACCAGCCTTGATTGAAAATTTTAACATTGCATTGGTGCCATCATCTTCGTCTCTTGCAAATACTCTCAGTACAGAAGCACCTGGCATAGTATCAACTTGGACTTCGGCTTCAAACTTTGATCTCAAGAAAACTGGTTTATGGTCATTGACGTCGACAACAGAAATTACAACAGAGAACAGGGTTTCTCTTGGTGGTGATCCCTTGTCGGAAGCTTTGATAATGATTGTATGCTCTTTCATATCTTCATAGTCCAGGGATTTTATGGTTTTCATTTCCCCAGTCAGGCTATCTATCTTGAACAAGGACAATGACTTGGGAATCACAGATCTCACTAAAGTATAGCGTACAGTTCCACTGGCTCCTTCATCTGGATCTTTAGCTGTCATAGAAAGTGAAATAAAAAATATAATCAAGGATTCACCCCTAACATTTCTCTACCTATACCAAAATTAATAACTGTTGTCTCATGCGCATATTTATTTAAATCCAAAACGAAAGACAGCATGTAGCCTTGGCTAAGTGTCCACGATACATGTATATATAGTGTAAAAATTATTTTTGTTAATTGGGCTTAAATCTTGGCTTTAAAGAATCAAGTCTTTATCCCTTTCCTACGTGGCCAATGTTTATTCACTTCAAATTTAAGATTGCTGGAAATCCTAATACTGCAAGACACAATAATCTAAAATAAATTAAAGAGTACATGTACCTTCAACTTTTGTGAGGGAGGTCCCTGAGGCAGCATCCTCCTTAATCTGCACCTGATACTCTGTCATCGTAGGCTGTGGCGCATTGTCATTTCTATCCAACACATCAATAACTAAGTCGGTTTTGCCAACATTGTGGTCATCGGAAGCTGCAACAACTAGGCTATATGAACTTGTTTCTTCATGGTCAAGTTTACCATTGAGTGTGACTTCTCCTGTTTCTCTGTCAATCTTGAATTTATTTCCAATGTTTCCTGCGATTATTGAATAGGACAGATAGTCGAAGTCTGAATCATCAGCTGAGATTTCTCCAACCAGTTGTCCAACATCTGCATCTTCAGCAATAGAATGCTTGTAAATTTTCTCTTGAAATATTGGCGCATTGGGGCTTGGCTCGTTCTTGATCTCTACATCAAAACCCACAGAAACAGACACAGATCTTGGTGGTGTACCACCATCTGTGACATTTACTTTGAAATGCATGTAGGTTCCTTCCTGCCATGTTTCCTTTGAAGAGATTATTCCTGTCTTCTGATCAATGGTCAACTTTCCAGCATCTTTTTCTGACAGAAGAATTCCATAAGAGAGCTCGGAATTGCTACCAATGTCCTTGTCCAGAGCTGTGACACGAAGAAATTCAGTTGGAGAAGAAGAAGCTTCTCTTTCTTTCACAATGACATAATATGTCGACTCTAAGAAATATGGGTCGTTGTCATTGTCATCAGTAACAGTGACTGTGAAAGTAATGCTGGCAAACTGCGGTGATGTCTTCCCATTAGAAACTCTCACAGTTAGCTCGTAATGGTCTTTCTCCTCACGGTCAAGAGACTTTGTGGTTGTAATAACGCCTGTTTTTCTATCAATAGTAAATTTGCCATTTTCATTTCCATTGACAATGGAAAATTCCAAGTTAGACCCATCAGTGCCAGGATCATGGGCTTCGACACGAACAACAGACTCCCCTGACGGGGCGTTTTCTTGGACAGTGGGATAGTACAGAGGAGGATTAAAGAAGGGTGGATCATCTATTGTTGGCAAAACAGTTATCAACATGGGGATGTTGGTATATAGTGGATTTATCTCACCATCCTTTGCTTGAATATTAAGCCAGTAGTGGTCTGCATCCTTACGATGAAGTACTTTTGTGGTCCTTAAAATGGAAGTTTCTGCATCTATTTTGAACTTGTCCATCCCGGTACCATCAATTACAGCATAGCCAATAAACCAAGAGTCTAAGTCAGAAGCCCTCAGTTTCAGAACAGACGTTGCTGAAGGTTGGTTCTCTAACACACTTGCTTGTAAAACAGGCCCTCCTTTGAAAACTGGTGCAAAGTTGTTCTCGTTAACATCAAGAATATTCACTATGACACTTCCATATGATGATAGGGATTGATTCCCCTTATCACTGACCTTGACTGTCAAGTTGTAAACTTTCTGCCACTCATAGTCAACTTGCCGACGCAGCCTGATTACACCACTACTTGGGTCAATTTTGAATTTCTTGACACTATCCACAAAAGAAAATTGCAATTCACCTTCTAATCCTGTGTCGGGATCTTCAGCCGTAACTGTGGCTACCACACTCTCATCTGGGAGGTCTTCTGGAATGGACACATTGAAGCTTCGTGGAATAATAGTGGGTGCATTGTCATTTACGTCAATTACCTTAACAGTGACTTTTACTGGGGTCATTTTTTGGGATACTCTAGCATTGTCGAAGGCCTGAACTTCAATGTCATATGTCTCATGTTCTTCGTAATCAAGAAAAGTCGCAACAGAAAGTCGACCTGTTCTTGAATCAATACGGAACTTTCCACCAAAGTCATTTAATACTGTATAGCTTACTAACCCATTACTGCCTTCATCGCTGTCTGTTGCCTTCAGGATCAAAACAGTTTGCCCACGTGTAATGTTTTCCAATAGATCGATCTCATATCTTTCTTTCTCGAAAACAGGTGAGTTGTCGTTGACATCAAGCACATTTATATGCATTACTGTAAAGGTTGCTTTGCGTGACAAGCCACAATCTGATGCTGATATATTCAAAGTGTACCGAGGCACCTTTTCTCTATCTAGTGGCAATGCGACGTAAAGAACTCCGGTGTGCATGTCTATGTCAAATGAACTACCAGTGTTACCACTTACTATGGAGAACAAAATCATTCCATCAAAACCTTGGTCTTTATCGGTGGTGGTAAATATTGTGACCGTAGTATCAACAGCAACATCTTCACTGACACTTATCTCAGATTCGGGTGACTGAAACTCGGGATAAAACATGTTTTCTGCCTTTGCAGGAGCTTTCTCATTAGAAGAAAAGAAAGGCTGCATGTTGCCTTGCTTCTTCACCTGTTCCTTGGCTTTGGCATAATCTGGAAAATACCGGCATTTAGCTTTCACATAATTAGTAAATCCCACTGCAGAAGCACTGGAAACAATATCGATTTTCAGTTGAACAGGAGATTTGGATGTCTGGATTGTATCGGTTACTGTAGCATACAGTTTGAATGATGACACCTGCGCTTCTCTAAGTGACTTGGATACTCGCAATTCTCCACTGTTGAGATCTATGGAAAACGTCTGTCCTAGATTTCCTGATGGTTCAATAGAATACTCGAGAGTGTCTTGAGAATCGATGTCAGTGTCAATTGCACTGAGTGTAATCAGTACTGTTCCAATTGGAGCATTTTGTGCAACTTTCAGGTCACAACTAAAATATTCGAATACAGGAAAGTTGTCATTCCAAGCCTTAATTCTAATGTGCACATAAGTCTCTGTCTCTCTTCGAAATGGTGTTCCAAAGTCTGATGCCCGCACCTTTAGAGTGATGTGCTCTGGAAGTCCCATATCACGATCCAGAGATGTCAGCGCTGTGATATCTCCAGTTTCAGCGTCAATGGAAAATGGTACATACTCAGTGTTTGTGATCATGAATTGTATTTTTCCATTATTCCCAGCATCTTGATCCACTGCAGTAACTGTGAGTAGCTTGACGCCAGGGTTTTGATCTTCAAAGATCTCAGTGGAGTAAGATGATTTGTCAAATACTGGATCATGGTCATTAGCATCCACAATCTCAACAGACACCTTCACACTGGTCATTTGCATCGGACTTCCATCATCAAAAGCTCGCACGTCAAATTCGTAAATCGATTTTGACTCGTAATCCAAGTTGACAGCAGTTGTAATTAATCCACTGTAAGGATCGATCAAAAAACTGTGACTGTCGGGACCCCCGAGTGCATAGTACACTTGACCATTTTTGCCAACGTCCTTGTCAAACGCTAAAACACGAATGACGGAGGAACGTAACGGTGCAAGCTCTGAAATCTTGGCCTCGTATTTGTTTTGAGTAAAGTTTGGCGCCAAATCGTTGGTGTCCTCTACCACAATATATAACGTAACCGTTCCATTCCGAGGCGGGTTGCCGTTGTCAAAGGCAGTTAAAACCAGCTTAATACCATCAGGGTATTTTTCCCGATCCAATGGTCGCACAACCTCCACAAAGAATTCGTCCTCTGCTTCATTCGAGCGCCTCAATCTAAAATTACCGTCCGAATTCCCAGCGGTAATTCGAACCTTGTTGATTTCCCCATAACTTCCGTAATCTTGATCGGAAACGCGAACAAGTCCACAACGCAAACCAGATTCTCCCTCCGTAACCTTTCCCATCTGCGATATGACTTTAATCTCCGGTGAAAACCTGTTGACTGGTCGAACAGTGATCGTTAAATTATGGTTTTTAGCCGCTGAAGTACTGGAACGCGACAAGGAACGATCTCTTACAGCAACAAGCAATTCATAGTTTTTTCGTTTCTTCCGACCGGCCAGCGAACGGGTCACCGTTACAACGCCAGAATGGGGGTCTATTGCGAAGAAAGACGATTTCGTTTCTGGTCGAATGGAGTAGTAAAGCCATCCATCGGGGCCAATGTCGGCATCACTAGCGCTCACTGTAGCGATTGAGGTGTGCATTGGAATGTCTTCGTCTATCGTGACATGCTGGTAAAGACGAGAAAACAGCGGAGGGTTGTCATTCCGGTCCGTAACGCTAACATTCACTCGAGTCTCATCCAACGTTGCTCTCGTCTCTGAATCTTGAGCCTCGATAATAAGCAAATAATTTCCAATACTTTCACGATTTAATAATGTCCTGGTTTTTATGTCCATAAAGACGAAATCCTTCAAGCGTGTCGCACTCACTGTGAATGCAATGTTGTCATTGCCTCCTTTTATAACAAATGCTACTTTTCTCTCTTCGGGGGCATAAACGCCCATTTTTAAGTCACATTTAACTTTCGTCCCAGGTGAGGTTATTTCCGGAACAGTTGCCTGGTATAATTTTCTTTCAGTGGTAAATTTGTTAGGCGAACGAAACTCCACAGAGAAGGTTGGTACAATATCGGCGACGGCCGAACTAGGACGGCCTTGCCTCGCGCGCTGATCTCCAAGTCTCATAGAAGTTTGATTTTCATTTTGCGAACTTTCCTCTGCTTTCTCTAAAAGTTCATCAGCAATGATTTCCATATAAAAGAAAGCGACAAGGATCACACAGGCCAAAAATCCACCCTGTAACTTCATTTTGGATTGCACGCGTTAATCACCTGCGTGAACACAAAAAAACAAAGCCAAAAGTGATTATACAGCGAAAAGATAACTAATTAGTGCCTCCAGATTTGTTTAGTCAAGAATCGTTCGTACCGGTTAATGGCCTATTCATTCACAGATGCCTTAAGCTTGTCTTTCCTTTCCCGATACCTAACAACATACAGAGCGCTTCAACACGTGTTAATTGCTGAAAATGCAGCGTTCCGGGCATGTTCGTTTCAAGAAAACCTGCGCGTGATTGAAATGAATGGCGAGAAATTGACATATTCCCTTGGGACATCCTAAAACAACAGGGTGCCTAACGGACAGGAAATGACAAGTGTCGCCATAGAGACAAAGCTCTTCCGATGCTAATTTCGTTCTTCAAGAGGTTGCATAACTATCATTCCCTGTCTCCAACATCGTTCTGGTTTAATTTCCTTTTGAAGTTCGAGTGTGTTTTATATTAGTGTGCCATCTGCGATAGTTTTGTACCAAAATCACTCGAATACTACAAGTTTGACCCTAATAGTTTTATTGACTGTCAACATCTTGTCAGTTAAAAGCAGTTGTGGTTTCTTTTCCCTTGCGTGTCATCATGAAATGATTGTCATTACAAGCCAATTATTGTCTTTCGACTACTTCACCAACAAAGCTATCATTGATGCCGATTTTTCAACGCTCAAAATAGCGAAATTCAGACAATTCAATCGTCGCACCACAGCTGTTTTAGCCCCGATTTTCTTTTCACGTGATTTTAGAAGACATGTTACCAGCTTGGAATTTGTCATCGTAAAACAATTAAAAGTATTAGAAAAAGATTTTAGAGATAAGCAAAGAGCAAACTGTGTTGAAGTACTATTCTAGCTGCTCACGCAAAAGAGATTAGATACTTTTAAACTAGCACGAGGCTTCCTGCTGCTCAACACTACACAGCCTTCTCTTTGTTATATATAAACAGTTTTCGCAAAAAGACTGGTGAGCTGGCCGTCTGAAATCTGTGGCATTTTCCTGAAAAGGAGATTCCAGATTTTCAGTATCCGTTTAAATATATCAGACACATACGTCAATTTGGTCAGGAAGGCATTTTTTCTTTGTTTGCACCCACTTGAAACTCTTAAGCCAGACTAAATAGCGGTGCCTTTTTAGAGAAGCCAAGTGGAAAACCAGAGAAATGAATATCAGCCTAACATCAGTGACAAAAATAGGTCGAGTTCCCTTTTCGTCTTCGATTAATTTCCTCTAAAATGTTCGCGCAGATTCCTCTAGCACCTAAACTGCTCTAAAGCACATGATTCACTAATCCAATTTCTGAGCTTGCAAAGGTACATATCGAGAATATTAATTTCGAGAAAAATCCCGAAGAATACACATTCTATTTTCCGAGTTTGGATTTGGCAACGTTTTCGGAAAGCCCCTTAAATTTCCTTACGTTAAACCAGCCTGATTTTTATCTGGAGATTTTGACACTGCTCTTAAGGCTTTATATGCCAAAGAGGTTTTTGATTTCTATACCCTATTTTGTCTTAAAATAAATACCACCATGATTCACTATTTGGCTGTAAAGGATCCTAAACACGCAAGTCCGCAATATAAAGGTCATTTCACGACGGCGGATTTCTCACCACTAGACGGATCAAATAAACGAGAAAAAACTGAAAGTCATTAAGTGGGTGTTCGGAGAACTACATCGCACACGCCTGTAACCGACCAGTAAAATCAATATCTGCCACATAGCCGAACCAAAGGTCACTGTTTATTAAAACACAAATTTGTCCTCAAGCTAAGCGCCTTAATTTACACAAGATCTGAACAGATCTGTATATGAATCATTCGAAGTCTTACAAAGGCCCCCTAATCAAATTTGTCCTTGTGAAAAAAGACAATTATTGTAACACGAGCCGAGGCCACACAATTCCGTTATGTCTCTCGTGATTAATGATTTCCTTATGTACGCTTAAACGCGTATTAAACTTGGTTTCGGAATTTGGCCGTTCGGGCCGTTAGAAAAATCAACAAAGTCATTAAACGCAGATTGAAGCATTCTACCAGGAGAAAAAAGTACAAGGTGTCGAGTGATGATCAAGCTTAAAAGTGGAATTCCGATAACCAAATTATACAGGGGCACCCAACGAGAATATAGTTCAAAACCACTTAACATAGCATTGTTCAACGTAGTTTGGTATTCCAACGGTAGATATAGGTATATTTTTATTCCCTAAAAAATTGTTATCTGTTCGGGTTTCCTAGCTGAAAGTCTAGTGATCCGAAGATTATAGGGATCAAAACTTACCTTTTCGAAAATTTCAGCGAGAAAAAAGGCTCCCGAAAATTCTAGGTGACCTTTTTAGGGTAAAAATCCGTTAAAAATGGGCAATTATATCATTTTTTAGATGTTCGAAAATCCTAGGACAGGCAGGCAAGCAAGAAATTTTAGAACAAATGTTCCGAAAATTCTAGATCTCAAATCGTCTTCCGAACAGATATTTTCCGAAAATTGACATTGGGTGCGGCCCCTGATTATACCGCAGTCAACTAGAAGAACTTTAGAGCTAAAGTGTATTTGGTGGAAAGTCAAGATTTCGAGTCACGGCAGACCGGTTAGCGGACCAGTTGGTCAGCTAACTGAGCATCGTGCTACTGTACGGCAGGTTGCAATTATGTCTCAATTTTGGCAATGCGGCCCAATTTTGGCATCCAACAGTTACACAAGTGTAGTCTAAGCCTTTGCTACTACAGTTCGAACAATAAGCTAAGGGGACAAATTGCGATGGCAATTGATCTTAGAAAAGGGTTCCACTGCCTGCCACATGAACTGATTTGGGAGAGGCTCGAATTCTTCTCACGACAAAGTTCTTGTTGTGTAGCTACCCTTTAGGGAGTAAAGTTGGTTCACAGTTGGCGGCTATGGTCAGTAGCTAGGGGTCCGGCCTTAGCATCCATTTCACGTCTAATCTAAAATTATTTATGCAAATGTACAAGCTCATAAATTAGGCCGATGACGTAGAGATTTTCATCTTAGGCCAACACTAAGCTTTTGTAACAGCAAAACGGAACGCGGGCAAGTCAACAGAAGTAACAGGTTTTTGTTCTGGGCAATATGTTTAAATTATTAAGTTTTCTACGCGACAATAGGCTCAAATTTGGTGTCAACGTCAAGAAGACTTTTCTCGCAAAGTTTGATGACAAGTAAACGGACTGACTAAGCGAAATAGTACTTTGATTTGCAGGATCAACGCGGAATTGAACTTCATAACTCCTTTACTTTGCCCCAACCTTGCAAACAGTGCAAATGGCGGCCAACTTTGTTGGACAAGAAATTGAGAGAGTCCCGGGCAGGTTCTGCAAGTACCGGAGCAGAAATTACGTAAAACAAAAGAAAGAAAAGACAGAAAACAAAACAACTCCAAATAATGACTTATCTCAAGTGACCAAAAACACAATGCTTTTCGGTACCTGCAGAAAGACCCGAGTCCTGAGATATGTCCCTTAATTTTAAAGACAAATTTTCATATTATCCAACTAATTTGGAGAGGCTTACGCAATTCGTTGACGAGGCGTTGGTTTCCAATAAGACAGATATTCTCAAGGAAAGCGCCGTTAAACATCAGCCATTTTTGAGTGATAATTTACGAAGTAAAAATGTCTTATTCCTTCTCAAGGCGAGCAGCACCAAGTATGGACTAAATTGGTACTGTTATTACGCATTAAACTAACCCTGGAATACGCTACCAGAGAACGTACGCTAAATAGCTGGAAACTTGTAATCAATCTTCATGGCTCGAGGACCTAATATTTTTAACTTTAAAATTGTTGAGTCGGCTTTCCTTGGTTTGTAATCTTGACTATTATAGTAATTTTGAACCATTTTGATTATCGTACCGATACAGTAGATAACACTGTGTACTTTATGCGTTTATTGGTTATAATGGTTAGTTTCTGTAAAGTAACCCTGTTAGATAAGTATATTCAAAGTTGTGTATTCTTCAGTATGATACAGATCTCAAACGTTTGTATTTTACTTACCAGCTAGCAGGATTCAGAGCTCTTAAAACAGCTCGAAGGAAACGTGCTCTTTTCCCGGGCGGCAGTGCATGCAACCAACCCACTTTATATCATCTTAAAACAAGGAGTAGGGCGGAGCCTGCGAGGTGATCGTTTTCATCCAAGAAGGTGAAAGGGTATCGATGAAAAAGCGGAACGTTTCTCTTCGGTTATTTAAGAACCTTTTGTGTTTGTCCCGACTGACATGATCGTAGTCCTTTTCGCACAGCGTCTAAAGTCAGATTTCATTTTATGACTTCGAATTCAATGCTATTTTTGACAAGGTTGAATCATAGCCCAGCTTTTGATAAGAAGTTTTGCTAAATGTAAAAACTGATCCAAACATGCAGTGTTTCCATTTTCGATAAATTTGCAACAGTCTCTTGACTTGACAAGGCTGTTGAGAAACATCCATTCATAGGGTCAAAAGGTGGGATCACAAGGCCTGCATTTTCCAGCAATCATTTCTGCCAAGGCCTTAATTAATTTCTAGACATTGCTGTCTTTAAAAAATCCTTTAGCGAGTAGTTTGGAGAAAATGATTGCGTGGACTTTATGTTTTATGCAAATCACTATACCATACGGTTTCATAGCATCGGACCACAATTCGATTTACGATTTCATCAATGCAGCCGTTCATTATTGACACCGTTTGGCACTGACGAGTCCCACAAGAATGAGAAATCCTCTCATTAAAAAAAATTGATTTATTAAGACAAAATTCGATATATAAATACCATATCATCATTCTTCTAGCTCTGCAGTTGGTTAAAATATCCCAACTGATTCAAGTTGTTCCAGCTAGTTCCCCCTTCCAGCTTTAACTGCTTTCTTTTTCTCTAATATTTATTCTTTGAAGCAATACTCTATAACCAAATTAATAATTATAATTATTTGTTAAATTGTATTTCCTTTACCATTCATATTTTCAATTTGGGGCACCTACTCGATTAGTCTCTACTATTTTAGGTGTCCCAAACTTACACACAACTGTTGTATTTTTAGAGTGTTTCTTTGTAATTATTATTCCTTATTCATTGCTTTTCTTATCTTTTTCTTGTAAATATGTATATATATATCTATATATCTATTTCTTTTTTTCGTGTGACTCTAGAATTAAAAAAATTGAAATTGAAAAATTGAATTGAATTGAACTACTACTTTATGAGCCAAACTATATTTGTCCTGGGTGCTTATTACAACCGTATTCTTGTCACTATATAAATGGGTTCAAACTCTGGTATTTTACTTAGAAGGCACTGAGGATTTACAACTGCCCCCTGGACAGAATTAATGGTAGACAAGCCATATAAGTCGTTCTGGTGACACGGTGACCGTGGGAATCTTCCAAACAGTTGTGAATGTCACTGTGAGCATTTGTCTGGATGGAGGATGAACGTATTTCATTCCATAACTTCGAATTCAGTTTCGAATACGTGTTGAATCATAGTTTGTGATACGAATTTTACTACATCTTGAAAACTGAGCTTAACAATGTTTCCATTTGTGCTACATTTGAAACCTTCCTGTAAACATGTCCGGCTATTGGGGTGATTTCTTGTTGAAAAATACATCCATTCATGATGTCAAAAGTTCGGAGACACCTCCTCCATAACCACTCCTCTGTCATTCATTAGGTCAAGGGCCAGACGATCCGCCGCGCGCATATCGTATGATAATAATAGGCCTTTTCAGATATATTAAAATTCAGCTTGAAAGAGAGGTTTAGAGGACAAAGACAAAGGAAAGTGGATGACATATAAATATTTTTCTCAAATCATTAATCATTCATAACGATATCATCAAACCATGAAACGCCAATTTCGTCACGTGCATGTGGTTTGAAACCCCGGTGAAACACTGGAATGACGCGCTATGCATGAGTTTCATGTAATATCAAACCCTAGAGTTGGATAAAGCATCAAACTCTAGTAAAGTCATTTCTTAATTTAAATATTAATAACACGTATTTGAATACTTAAAACAAAGACACCAACATTTATTTTTGTAACGAGTGGACTTTGGCACGGCATTTTCCACCAACTTGGCCTCTTCATTGGCTGACATTTGCTTGCCGAAAACGTGATAAGGCCATTGCAGAAGAGAATGAAGAATTCAAAATTAACCCTTGATTTTATAATCATCCACAGCATTGTGATAACAATGGTGACACCCTTTCTGAAAAGGCAAATCACCATAACAATACAATTTTTCGTAACAACAAACTTGCCGACACGGTGAAAATTTCGTGAATATTTCCGTTTTCTTTTTTTCCTGAGGGGCGATTGAAGATCCCATTTCAAAAACTCGTGCATCCTGTTTCATCTGGGTTTCTCGTGTTTGGAAACCCTGATAAAACACTCACACTCGTGTTTGAAATAGGACTTCACATTCATCCGAACGTGTTTCAATTGTTTTTGTCATCACTGTCTCACTATCAAGCTGAATCAGTTTCTTAACATTCCGAGGTCTTTGGAAGATCCTTGACTGAGAAGTTTCTAGAAATTGCTTGTGTAAACATTTTGCCTATGTCTATCGCCTTAAAAATTATTTGCTTTTTGGTTATTTCTGCCATAAGGTTTCATCCTACCATACTATATACGTTTACCATAGGGTTACGTAATATCGGACAACGGATATTTTTGGTTGATATGTCATCACGTTCGTTCGGGATTTTGATTATGGCAAATTAGATTATAAGTGCTTAAACTCAAGAATCGTTTGAGATCATTCGATACGAGAAAGTTGCATTTATAGCGGAAGGAAACTTGTAAGGCGTCTTTGTACCACACAATAGTTTGGCTCGTTTAGCTTTGAAACAAAGCAGATGTAATTTGACTGAAAAGTTGGAGCAAGTGCTTTCTTTGACTTTTTACCTCATATAAAAACTACTTGCCTTTCAGTTTCGTTTACCACACGGTTTCACTGTATCGGACTGTATGTTTATAGAGGAGATTTTCTCAAGTCAGAAAAGTTAGACTATAACATGAAATGCCTTTACAAACCCTTCAAAGAAAACAAGAAGCTCTTCAAAAAAGAAAGCATTTTTCTCCTCTGCATATTCTTATGAGTAAGACAGGAAGAAACATAAAAATGTTTTAGCCGACTTCCTTAGATTTTTCATGTTTCTCTTAGTCGTACATGGAAACGTCCGACATACATTCAGTGAATCCTCCATTATTTGTGTGTAACTTATATAAAATGAGCATTGCCAGTTTGCAAGCTATTGAATACTGGTTTAATATAGCAAGAAATTGCCCATAAAACCAATTAATTGGGACTCGATTTTTTTTCTCGCAAGGACAGTCTAAAGTTACAAATAAATACGAAATGACATAACTTTGAATTTTTCAACAGTTTTTGTCTTCATCTCTTCAAGCTAACCGAAAATCATTCAGATTATTTTATGATCCATCTATTTGTGCGGTCGTTTCGTTTATTTCGTGAAATGTTCTTAGAGCATGTGTTCACATGTTGGTTTTTGCTGTCAACCTTCCAAGTACAAACTATGTTTTGGTTGGCAAATTGTCAAACCTCAGTTTCAACTGAGTTATCGCGACTGTCTCATGGGACACCATCTTCAAAGGGGAAAGCACTGATAGGCAATACGTGGAAGTGACCAAACGGAACTGAATGCTGTTCACAACAATATTCAGGAGAAGGCAGTTGGGCAGTGCTTCCTACCAATATGGCCTGGGTTCGTTTTCCCGAGACTTGGCGTCTCATGTGGGTTGAGTTTGTTGGTTCTCTACTCTCTCGACCCTCTGCTCTTATCTCTCTAGTGTGCAAGAGCCTGGGCTACAGCTCTGAATAATGGTAAAATCACTAACCTCGTCTTTTCTAGGTTTCGAGAAAGTATATGAATCTGTTCCTCGCAGTTCCCTGATATATCAGATCTAAGAGTGTAGAGGATAGATCATAAATAGGCTCAGTGATTTCTTAGCCGATACTTGCCAGCGTGTATTAGATTGATGGCCTTAATTGAACTGTACTCTGGATGGGTGAAGGTATCTTATGGTGTACCTCACGGAGAAGAAACGTTTCTCTTTCTTAATGCTATTGCACGCAATTGGAGCGTACATTTGGCAAATAGTCACATGCTATACACTATGGTTCGTCCAAATATCTAATATGCTTGTCCTGTCTGGAATCCGTACCAACAGAAATTATTCGACAACCTCAAATACTTAAAATACCCTGCATACCTATTTCTAGATTGAATTCCGTATGCTCAGTCCAGCTGGCTACAATAACAG
>NC_090872.1:24190598-24198098 GCF_036669935.1 Montipora foliosa
GTCGCCTTAAGCTGCCTGATAAAATAAATAAAGATTATTCAAACAGGAGAAAAAAAGGCTTCGTCAGACATTCGTTGAACGCAATTTGCGCACGTGAATGACATGCACTCCGCTCACAGAAAATCAACGCAAAAGAAAACGAAAGTTGACGAATTTTGAATGAGCTATTATATTGAAAACAAATAACCAATATCTTCCATTCACTGCGTGTATAATAAAGTTTTAATAAACCATCCAGCACAGCTAGAGGCTTGGTAAACCGTGAGCGTTACTCAAAAAACTTCTATAAACTGTAGAAGTACGTATTTATGCAAAATTCAAACTTTGAGTTTAACAGGAAGTCGCCAACTTCCTTCCTTGTAAAATTTGAAACAGTAAGATCGAGTGAGAGAGAGACAATATTCTGTTAATTTTACTCTAACATTTTTTCACAAGATCATATTTAAAATCACACGTACCTAATATATAATAAGCTTAAGTATTATTCATTTATTCAGAAATGTCACTCACATGTACTCTTCTATAACCTTTAAGTTGTTCTTCTAAACTTTGTTGAACCTATATTTATAGGAAACTAACGAATTCGAAGTTCTACTTTTAGCGTGTAAGGAAATGACAAAAAAAAATTCAGTGGCGATATATGAAGTCGATATTGTTCAATGATTGTCTTAAATTGTTGGACTTTGACCAAAGAGGCACATTTTCTTTACAACGGCGTCTTGTACAAATGTATTGAACAAAAGAGTATTTTGTATAATAAGACAAACCCTTTGCCGACCACTTTAGTTAGAAAAACATTCTTTGGTAAATAATTCATGTATATGACTGAAAATGGCGACTTCATAGCAATAAAACAGTTTGACTATAACTGACGACCTGTGACCGCGAGCGAAACCTTTACAGTAACTCTTCGAGTGCTTAACTTGACTTCGCTGTTAAAGGCGAGCCACATCACGCACTATTAATTAACTTCACAGTTTTTATGCGTTGCATAATAATAAACATCAAGAAGATTGGTCAGATAATAACAATTAGCGAAAGATGAAGTTTCCAATTTCGAGGATATCGCGTGTTGCTTAATCAAGTGGATGATAGATGAGAAAGAACATAACTAGCCTAAAGGAAACCACAGTGGAAGTTTTGTCTCGTGTTTATCATTTATGGTTGAAATGTAAACGTGTATTGTCGTTATTTCGAAAACATCGCGGCAAAGGAGTTTTTATATCGAAATGTAATCGTTCATTAAAGCAAGATATGGCAAATAATTGGTATATGAACTATTGCCCTCGATAACTCCTCGCAACACTTTCAAATTGATATGAATGGTTTCTGCCTCTAAGTAAACCAGTAATAAGGTTTTGCCCGTAAAGAAGATGAGTGTGATCTTACGGAAATTCTAGTTATGCCCAATTGCTAAGTAGCTTCCCATTTGTTGATTCACTCAAGCAACTGAACAGCGAAAAGCTGTATCCACTTACCTTTTAAACAGCCTTATCGCAAAACGCTAAGCTCATCGCTTGAATCACCTTGTCAGTTCAGTTTATGGCAAGGAAAACCTCCTTGATTTCACCAGTTAACGATGATATCCCTTGCGCACAATAGAGATGACAATCAGAGATGCACAATTCACAAACCATGGAATCCTTCGTGGGACGTAATTCCTTTATCAACCGGAATCACATTGGTTCTTAACAGTGGTTCCCCTATTGAAATGAACCACGCGCGAGTGTTTGAATGGCGTACCAAATTCCTGTAGCCTTCAATCTGTCGGAAGATATGGTTGTTAATTACACGAAGCTGGCTGGCAGATATGGATTTTAATTGCACGCTGGTTGAGCAGCGACTTTGTCAAACAATGGCCTCAATGCCTGTATTACAATGCAAACTTGGGGCTTTGTTAGGTACCGCACCCCCGCAATCAAACAGACAGCTTCCGGTTGAGGAGAAAACTAGACCAGCAGCCAGACCTTATTGATATGACCTCCTTTTGATGGTTTCTTCTCGTTTTGGTTAAGGTTAACGCTGCGTTATACCATGCGCTTCAACGTCAGACTTCGTGCACGAACGTGATAAAGGATACACTTAAACTCCACCAAATATGATCCCAATCTCGAATTTCTAACTTGACTCCACCTTTTGACTGACTTCTTAGACAACTGATATCATCGCTGGTCTCAAATTTAATCAAATGTTTCAGCCCGCATAAAGATCGGGATTGTTACATTGACATTTGCACTCCCCAGTGGCAATGTTTTTCTTTCAGGAAAGGATTTCTGTTCATTCAACTAATCCTCTTATTTCTAGCGCGTGTTGGAGGATTCGTTCCTAAAATGCTTTCCTGTTTTGAGATCGCGTTACGCAACACTTGAACGACGCTTCAGAAACGTGAACAACCGGCTGTCAAAAACAAAAACACGAGAAAGGGCTGAAGAGTGAAACGTCATGAAAGTACTCCAGTGCGAAGGTTCCCAAGTATTTTCGGTTGTTATGGATAGCCAATATTCTCTTCACGATACACTTGTCTTCAAGGGGCTTGCTTTCGGTGTCAAAGGACTTACAGTTGGTTAGAAGAGCGTCAGAAAAGACAAAATGAAATGACAGTACAATGAGAGGGAAAGTGGAGTTGCTAAGAGCGCTGGGTGACCCGTTTCGGTTTTTGAACTTGGCATTAATCTTAATGCGAGAGGTTCATTTTTCCACACACACCGAGAACCAAAATTTGATTTGGTTTATAGCTTCCTTGATAAAATGCATTTTGGCATTCAAGCAGTAAGTAAAAATGATTCACTTAAATTTCACGCACGATTTTCCCCTGTCCCAGGTCATTCACATGCAAGGCTGTAAAAAGCCAATAAAATCAAAATTTAAGGCTTCACAAGTCTGTCAACACCACAGGGATGTTCTTGTTTGATTAAAGCCGCTATCGTGATTAACGACTTCGCCAGCTTACATATTTGCAAAGTCAACAAAAGGAACACATGTGGTTCACTATCCATCACCAGCGTTTGAGAAAGGGCATGTTAGTTTATTTTATGAGCTTTTTGGACACATACGGCTAACATAGCAATAAAAAGAAACTGCAATTGCTGGTCGAAACTGAGATTCCTGGTCCTGGTTCCTGGCCAACGAACTTTAAGACATGTAGTGAAAACCATATTGAATTTAATTAAAGTAAAGTCATTGGAAAGCTCTGAGGGAAAAACAACAACAACAATTTATTTAGGTATTTCCATTTTTGTGCATGACATTACCGATGATATCAAATTATGCAATGGAAATTGCTAATCTATTTCATTAATAACAATAACGGTGAATATCTGTAACTCATAACGTCATAAACAAAGCAGCAAGTGATCTACAAACGAAAGAATCAATAGTGTTACATGTAAAAAGGAACAAAATTTTTGAATTTTGACCAGTGAAAGCCGTACGAGAAACCGTACCCTCCCCTAGGAGGAAAAACAGATTTTTCTTCGGGAAGGGGCTGGTACGTTCACACAAAAATGAAGTGAAAACTAACAGAATAGACAATGCTAAAGTGTAGATGCTATCGATCAAATCAGGTCACAGGTTGAATCCGTTTTTAGCTAGGTTAATTATCCCCCAAAAGGACTGAAAACATCTACACCTTCCCTCAAGCTCTGTCGTATGCATCTCAACACGTCTTCGTAATGTTTCATATAACATCCTATCGCTTTCTCCATCTATTTAATGTTTAAAAAACGAGCAGCAGTGTTTTATCGGGGTTTAAAAACACAAGGCGTAGCCGAGTGTTTTTAGATCCGATAAAACACGTGCTGCGAGTTTTTTCAACGGCTTAAAAACATTCCACAAAGAGCGTGTCCCTCTGGACTCAAAACAATGGTTCAAATTGTGAGAGGTGAATATTAGCATGCAAGAAAAACAAGCTATGCCTTATTATGCCTTATTAGTATTCTTTATATAAAGAATACTATAACGCGGAGTGTTTTATCAGGATATAAAGCTCATACACGTGATGTTTTATCGGTGTTTTGACAGGCTGTTAGGCTTATGAATTATTAATGTATTTTTAAAACACTTATCCATTCGCCCTTGTCACACGGCGGCCATATTTTCCCGGGAGACCAAAAAAGCTTTGTTTTACCACGCCCACCCTGCTAGCAGAGCCTTTCTTTTGCTTGCTGGATTTTGGCATTCTCGAGGAAGGCTCTGCATGAATCGAGTAAGATCTTTATTGAATATGCGCTGCATGTTGCCATGTTACAGTCTCGAACCCAAGCCTAATATGCCAGATCTCGCCGCCATCTTGGTTTTTCGTGGTACAGCGGGCTCAGTTATAACCATCGGTTTTGTCACTAAACGGACGCTCGCACTGCAAAAAAACGGTTTGACGAGAGAAAACAAGATTGACTAGTCCAGAAGCTCGGGCTGCGGCGGCTTCATAGACTTGACGCGATTCGGGCAGAGCCTCCTTTTCTCCTACTCAGTAAAGAAAAAGACAAAAGGAGGCTCTGCTCGCAGGGTGTACCACGCCAAGCCTCGTAGTGGAAACCAAAAGCAAAAGTAAAACAAAGCTTTTTTGGTCTCCCGGGAAAATATGGCCGCCGTGTGACAGGGCGAATTCAGTCTCAACGTTACAACATGGTAAGGGTACAAAGAACTGTAGTATGCACTTTCTCGGACCCTCCACAGAGATCTACAATCCTTTTTCTTCACCACTACACTACAACGACGAACATACCAGGGACGGCGGAGCGTATTTTGTATTGAGGGGGCTAACTGAATCAAGCGCCGGAGACGCTAACTTGTAGGCCGGGGATTCTGGGGGAATTTTCCGCCAGAAAATGTTGAAATCTTGAAGCTCGGAAATGCTGCTTTCAGCATTCTCGACGAGGTATCAAAAACATAAACGTAGATCAACCCTAAAATGACTGATGTTTTACTTCTAATTTGTTACTTGATACATGTATAACTTTAATACTGTCCCAGCCTTACGTTATTGTTATTTCGCATACGTTCTGCACATTGTGCTACGCCGTACGTGACAAAATATCAAGTCCGCTAAAAAATAAAACAACTTTCACAATTAACACTCAAGTTGACAACAATTAGCATCTGTTTGTTTGTTGACCAAATCAAATTCCTCGCAATTTATGTCACTTCTCGTGTATTCAAGGCCCGCGCATCGAATGTCAAGCTCGATAATTTCAATTCAAGATGCTTGTTTTATAAATCAAGAAGGGAAAGAATAGCTTTTGATCAATTCTATTTTCGAGGGGAACTGCACCAGTAATGGCGGGCAACCCGTTTATCGTCCCAATAGGGGAAATGACGACTGCTACGGCAACGACAACACCAAAAAACAGTAATATCACCTGTTTTAATATATGAGGCGGTCCAGTCCGGCTAGGCCCCCTTTGCCAAGATTTTATTTAGTAAAATTTCGGTTCGTTTTTATATCAGAAGGCGGGCTGGCCCACTTGCCGAGATCCCGGTCTGAGCTACGGAGATCTCGGCAAGCCAGGCTGAAAAATTCCCATGACGTGTGGGTTGCCTTGAAAACGTAGTCGGATTTGCATAATCACAGGATTATTTTTGCATCTTTTGTTTTAAAATGCCATTCCGTACTTGCTAGCCCTAAAATGAAGCTTTCGTTTCGAACGTCAAAGCAAGAAAATTCACCAGGTACCCCATGCGTGACTTTGACGGTTACAAGGCACGTAAACAAATTCCTAAAATTCATCCCGGTAAACCTGGCTGAAATCGTCCATATATAAACACTTCACCCCTTTTACCGGGCCAGCCCGTCTAACAGCGTTTTCGTCGCCGTAGCCTTCTTGGTTTCTTAAACTCCCTAATGTCTCCTGTTGTCAGTTTTTGTAGTCATAATTTTCTGGTGGATTATATTGGTTACTCAAACTGCTTGTTGTAGATGTGCTTCATTTTGCTGATCATTCGCAATTGGGTCTCTGATCGAGTTACTCTTCACAACTTCGGGAACTGGGTGAAGTTATAGCGACATGCGAGGAACGAGTATTCCTGTGCTTGGGCTGAGTGAAAGATTCGCCTGTAGACCAAGATCCTCGATACTTTCAGCGGCCACTGTCTCGCTCAGATATGATTTATTCGCGTTTAATCATTTTGCCACAGGTGTTCAGTCCCCCTCGAAAATAGAATTGATCAAAAGCTATTCTCTCCCTTCTTGATTTATGGTTTTCGGTCCTTTTCTTTCGCTGCTCCGAGACTTTGGAATAGGTTAGTTTGAATATTCGTTCTTGCTCCTCAGTTGCTAGTTTTAAAAGCAGACTCAAAACGTTTCTTTTTACATCATTTCTTGATAATAAGAAATTTAATTAGTTATTTGATTCTTTTTATCATTTTCGTTTTTTTATCGCCTGGTTTGATATTTCTTTCATCATTTGATTTTATCATTATCATTTCAATAATTGTTGTTTGAAATAATAAGAATATTTTTATAGATCGTTTTTAGAATTAATAATATTTATTGTATAATAATATTCCATAGAATTTAGTGTTTTTAAATCGTTTTTATTGAAATTATTGTAAATTGTAAATTGTAAAGCGCCATGGACAGCGATACATGGATATGAGCGCTATATAAGTAAAGTTATTATTATCATTATTATTAAAACAAGCATCTTGAATTGAAATTATCGCGCTTGACATTCGATGCGCGGGCCTTGAATACATGAATTGCATAACAAGAGAAGTGACATAAATTGCGAGGATTTTGATTTGGTCAACAAACAAACTGATGCTAATTGTTGGCAACTTGTTAAAATAAATGGTGTGACTTGTTTTATTTTTTAGCGGACTTGATATTTTGTCACATTCGGCGTAGCATAGCGCATCTCGAGATACTCGGATTTCCTTTGGGTAGCCTGTGTACAGCCGCCCGCTCTCCGAGAAAAAATCGGAAAAGAGCGTGTGATTTACCGTTGATAATCGTGTTCAATACCACGTGATTTGTCCTGGAATGTGTGGAAAATGATTTGATTGGTTATTACTCATCGATCATTACATCATTGAAACAACGATTTTTGATTGGCTTTTATTTTATTTCTCCACATCGATACCGTGAGAAACATCGTGAGAGATTTTTGAGTTCGTGTGTACTTTGCGCACGGTAAAAAATACGAATAAAAATCTCTTTGATGGTCAAAGAGGTTTTTCTTTTAAAGTACGAGTCGTATTGTTATCTATGGAGTGTAAAGTGGAAATCAGTTCTACGTACATTTGTAGGAATTGTTGTGAGCGCTAAAGAAACGAAAGCGTTCCTGACGAATCTTCACGAGGTGAATATAGCACTATTCAAAAGGTTGTCCACTCGAAAACGTCTCCCGCTATCCCTTACCAGACAATGTAATCCCAACGCCTTGCTAGGACCAGCCTAGCCATTCTCAAGAACGATCTACAAAGCGTGTTGCCCTGGAAGATTTGAGATGTGGACATATCGAGGAAAATAACAGCTCATCGGCAACGATCTGAGCTGCTCTG
>NC_090872.1:24205598-24210598 GCF_036669935.1 Montipora foliosa
TCGTGCGTAGAATACATTTTCGACCCGTGCAATAAATTCGAGATCAAAACTAAATTCGATATTTCTGTGTAAACCCGCAGTGTCTTCCACCAAATTTGGGCCTTAGTCATTCAGTGTATTTGCTTTAATACTCTCTGTGTTTATTTAACATTATCTGGTTCAGTAAGAAACCGTAAAATTTGCAACTGCTAGCGCTAAAGCTTGGACATGCGCAAAACCGTGCAACTGTCCCTTTAAGTCGTCAGAATCTTCCTTCTTTGTGAATCCTAACCCTTTGTTGCTAATTCATGGCCTGGATCTATTTGACTAAATTTTGAAACTCACTCATGTCTCAATGTAACACAGCATAAGCATTTATTTCTAGGAGATGTTTTCGATAGCATTGCCGTCATGTTTTCGTCGACTTAAATTGACTGACAGTTTACCATGATGACTTTCGGCATTGTCGCGTGCGCTTTAATGCTTCTTTTGGACAACCTTTCTCGAAACAGCTGTATTTAACATTAGTCTGACTGTGTCCGAAAACGGGAAGGAAAACGAATCACCCTTCAAAACGAATTCAGTTCAGTTCAGTTTCGCGTGGTACACGGTGGCCTAACCAAGGAAAAAAAACCCGGCCAGGGTAATGTTCTTCAACGAAATTTATTCCTGTTGGACGGGATCACCGCATCAATACCTGAATGGGTGTAATGACTTTTCAGTAAGAATATACCGTCCTGTGCACCGTGGGGAGACAAGTTGGAGTTGTGGTGATCACCTGGGCTTCCTCGTTCTACAATTGTATGTGAGCTGAGACGATTTCAGCATGACACGTGGGTTTTCCCCCCACATGAAAACCGACTCCCCTTTTATTACATCTGGCTGTGGACCTCTGGTACCTTCCTATAGCAGCTAGCAGGGGCCAAAGGCGCATAAAATATGCTTTGTGTGCGATCTCGACGGGCTGCGTTTATCATGTACGAACTTGCGCAAATACTGTCCTGAATTATACCATGAACTTGCAAGTGACTAGTACCCAGATGGCAGCGCAATTATACGGCACGGTCATTGGTGATTTCCCGCCGAAGTTATGCAGAGTACCGCGGAAAAAAAAACCGTGACTTTTCAGTTAATTGAAAACAGTACATCAAGTTGTATCGTGTATTGGTACCAATACAGATTGTAGTTGCTGTTGTTGTTGGAAATTATAGGCGGAGCCATGGCCAGTTTCTTTCAATTGACAAAAAGAAGTAACGCGTAATATTTTGTGGCCAGTTCCTTTTGCACCTTACCGCAGAAATATAGTTCACTGTATCATACGCTATCAGACCATGACCAAAGGTGAACACAGCTTTCCGGAAAACACACAAAGCCGGTGGTATGAACCTTGTACTCGAGACTGATTAAATTACGTTATTAATGAAGAGCAAAGGCAGAATTAAAAAAATCATTGTTATCGCTGTTTAAATGATATACTAAAACAATGAACGGATAGCGTTAAAGGAACGCTCTGGGCCCGGTTGTTCGAAAGCCGATTAACGTAACTTAATCCAAGATTAAGCGTAAACTTTGGTTTAATTTTTTCAACTTTTCAGAGTAAGTATCTTTTGGTTATTTTTGTTTTTCAAGATTGACTTCCTCTAATGTAAAATTCTGCCAAATATCAGCGTTCTACAACATCCACCACTACTAGCCACCTCCACTTCGGTGAATAGTTTTTATGTATCCTGTATGTACTGTTTTCTGTTATAATACAATCGTTTTTGGCCTAAAGTGTTACGGTTTGTTGACTTAAAAGTTGATACTGTGTTTTGTTAAACCCCCTTATGCTCCTTCTGCTTTCTATTTAGAAATACGAAAAATCGAAAAGCGACCAAGAAAAACACAGTACCTTTTGTTCAGAGCTGCTTCTTTTTCCTATCCTAGTCTTGAAGCAATCACTTTTCCAGAAAAAGCCTGAAACACTACTACATCCTTTTTGAAATTGAGACATGTTTCGTCTGTAACAGATAGTTGACTAACTCGATTACATACCTCAGACAGCCCATTGATAGCCCGAGTACATTCGGAGATATTGAAATACAATGCTAATCTCCAATCTTTTTGTGACGGGTTCAGGCTGTTTTCTAGATTGACCCGAGTGAATAAATAAATAAATAAATAAATAAAGAAGTCAATGAAAGTATGAACAAAAGATTAACCGAAGTAAATAAATAAATAGACCACTTTCATATGTTAATTGGACCTACTGGCCTCATTTTGGTTAACATATTCTTTTGAATTTTGCGCATTGCAGCGAGGCTAGAAAGGCTTATCAGCATTAAAACAAAAACAAAAAAATTATCAGGCCACCATTATGAAAAAGGTCTTTAAATGGTCATAAATCAGTGATAATATTCTTTCAAAGTTGTCAAGAAAAAATGTTTACAAATGCTCATTGTACTTGATTTAAAATTCGAATCTGATTTTCTAACGTTCAAACCGCATTGTTCTTGGAGTTTCTGGTGTCCGTCCGAAATGCAAAACTAGCCTGCAACCAAACAACCACAGAATAATACACTTTGAAATGAAAGAGACCATAGCCAGTTGCAGCTAGTTGTTAAAATGTTCCCTGCTTAGGAATCATACGTTTTTCCTAAAATCATCGGTAAAATGTCTAAAAATTTAGTACCGAAAAAAGAAGCTACAAAAAGCTTAGAAAACTTCGATTGTTTTCTCTCGACAAGTTGATACAAAACGTAGTGTATCAAGTGGACTGTGAGTGTCATCAATAATCATGAGATGATATCGGTCGTCAGTCCACGCCCTGCTCTGCTGCTCATTTCCGCTACTGAATGAAGCTGATATTTATCTGGCCATAAACACATGACAGAGGTTATTTTTTGCTTAGAAGAGGGCAATTCGCTTCGAAAACGTAGTGACAAGGTCTATATCTATTGTTTTTTTAGGGCAATGTATATCGATAATTTTCAGTTATCCTATTAACCGAAGGTGGATTGCGAAATTCACCGGAGAAATCAATATTCCAGCGGAAATGCTCCATTAAAACCTATTTTTGAACGGTTTTCCAGTGGATAGTGAGTTTAGCCAGTGGATATTGAAAAGCGGAGGTCAGGAGTCTTGCGTCGCCAAGCCATTTTCTTGGGCCACATGGTATTACATAACAAGTATGTATTTGACTGATCAATCAGCACAGTATTTTCACTGATTGAACGAGACATGAACGGAAGTACATTGATTGATTGTAAAGGCATAACATCTTAATTTTCTAACAATTTTAGTTTCATGTTACAAGACAAACTCACAGTGTCACATATTTAATCATAAAAAAGTTTCACCATTTTATCGCTCTTCTCTAAACAACAACTGTCTTTATTCTCAAATAAAACGTAATATATCAACCTGGGCTAGAGAGATTTCACAACCCAGCTGATTGACAGTGCTGAGTTTGTCAGTTATGTGAAAGAAATAAAAATCATGGTTTGGTTTTGTTGATTATGTAATAAAATCTGCTGTATCAACCCGAGCAAAGAGACTTGGTGATTACGTAATAGTGGGATTCTCTGGGGCTGCAACCTGGGAGAAGTAATGGAGACAGTTTTAAGGCCCGTTTGCCTGCGCGATTTTTGTTGCAGCAACTTGATGCAAATTTTGGCGCTCTCAAATCGCACATGTACACCGGGTGCGATGTCAATGCGATTCAGTAAAGCGATTAGATTCCGCGATAAGCCGAGATTTGGGTGCAAATCGCGGAAACACAGTCACTTTGAACAGCAGTTTCGCTACATCGCAGCCACATACGCTTTCTTTTCAAAGCGGCAGCTTTTTTGCGTTGACTCACCTTTTGTTGAGCAAAATCTAGAATTAAATAAAAAAAGAGAAATTTGAAAGATAAATACCGGTAAATGAGTCGTTGAATTACTTTTCCATCTTTGCTCTTAACGCTTGCAATGCCACCGCTCTTTATCGTGCCGTTTATAATCTGCACAACTGGTGTTAAACAAACATGGATAATTTTGCCATAATTCAGTCAGAGCGCATTTTCATTGTAAATCCACCAACGGGTTTTGGTCTCTTTTCTTCCGCCATAACACTGCGTGATAAAACCTCCCGAGGGGTCCCTCGCAGCAAAATTGCATTGAAGTTTCGAGCAAGTTCCAAACCCTTGCGACATTGAAATTGCACGCTGTTTACACGAGCGATTTTTTAATTGCAACTTAAGGGCGACAAAAATCGCATGTGTAAACGTGTCTCAACGTAGAGAAGTTCTCCTTGCCCTTCTTACTCTAATCCTCGCCATTCGAAGCTATCAGGTTAGCTCACAGAAAATTTTGATGATTTTGCGCAGTTTATACATATTTTACGAGATTTCGGTCACTCCATCGAAAAAGAGGGAGTTATTCAAAAACAAAATCTCCCCCAACAAGGCGCAAACTCGGCGGAATTTTTCTAGCAGAATTTTACGTGATAGTAGAACGTGTTAACAATTCAATCCATAAATTTAATTAATATGGCTCACCGAATATCGTCCAATCCACTTTTGCGATGACATGAAAATTTTGATGCGACCTATGGGCATCGCAGCGGAATTTCTTGACGAATGTTCCAAAATTATCCAACATTGCGGGTCAAAGGAAGGTGTCATCAGCGATTTGCAAAAGCGGCCCCATGCGTATATTCAGTGGACTTTTGACAATTGTTTGGAACATTCTCTAAATAATCAAAAATTAGTACCTCGTGTGTGTTGATTGAGCTAATGCTAAAGTTGTTATAATAAAAAAAATAATAATAATAAGAGAGTGAAAGCAAAAAAGAGTGAAAGCAAACCTCATTGACACTGATTTTGAACTAGACAATCAGAGATATGCTTAACTTTCTTTTTTGTGATGTTGCTTTTTCTTTTGATTGTGTGATGAATGGACTTTTCTTATTCTTACCGATATTCATGAATTTGTTTTATTCTTTCTTTCTGATTATTTATTCTGTCTCATGCTGCTTTATGGATGAATTTTCTGATGACA
>NC_090872.1:24228098-24265598 GCF_036669935.1 Montipora foliosa
AGAAACAAAACTTAAGACAGCCACGATGCCCCAATAGAAAAAAAATTAAAAAGCTAATCTACAAATGTAGCTAGAGACCAAGTGATCAAAATTCTTTGGTCCCACAAAAGATGAAAATATCACAGATCAATGAAGAGTAGCCACATAACTTACATGTAACTATTTACTCTTTGTAGGCAAGTGAAGATCATCTTCGTCAACATTACGCTGACCTAAGTCATCTGCCATTCTTTCCTGGGTTGGTGAAACATATGGCTAGCGGACCTGTGGTTGCCATGGTGAGCAATCCTTATTGCAGGCAATAACTCTTTACATCCTTTTATTTTATTTTATTGATATAAGATACAGCTCTGTTGATATTCAGCCGGTAAATGCACCATTTCAAGAAGAACTGACAGCCGCTGAAAGTTGTCAGTCGGAGTGAGAGTGTTCACTCAAAAGTCAGGTACTTTTCCCCCTAAAGTTTGACATTGACAACATGGAGTTTTCTAAATGTGATCATGACTTTTTTGCTTTTGAAATGTGGTGTTTGGGAGCCTTCTTTAAAAAAAAAATGCATGCCCCCAAACACCCCTAGAGAATTGGACGGTTAGTCCTCTTGTTGATAGACTATGAGCAGTCCGTCTTTTGCTGCTTAGTTAATCGAGCACAAGGAGAAGGGAGGCACAAAATAATGGCAGCGGAAAATCAGAATTTGAGGATTTCTTGCGGCCATTTTTTTTTCGTGCCTGAGCCTTTTTTTGCACTCGACTAATTAAGCAACGAAAGAGGGACTGCTCGTAGTCTACCTTGTTGATGCAGTTTGTTACTTTGACCGCAAAGCAGCCAACTTCAAATTTCATTGAAACCCCCAGGTGACTCAGGGTAAAGGGTCCATTGATTTAATTTGTTGTCTGAACATTTTACTTCTGCTTATTATTTTCTGAATCAATACCGAGATCAGTTGTAATTGCGGCATCTTATATACCTTATTGGATGGTGTTTTGTGGTGCTGAGTATTTTAAAATATATAATTTTCAAAATAGAAACAATGAGTAGAAATACGCAGCGGTATTACACACCAAAACATCTAACAAGCTCTTTAATATTATCCAACTTTTTCAAGCTAAATTGAAGGTGTGACTGATTTGTGTGTGACTAGTGCATGGCAAATGTCAGCACCTAAACTAGTCAAGTTATGGATTCATGTAGTTTGCAATGACAAGGAAGGAATAGCTACTACATGTACTGTCAAATTTGCTAGGCAATTTAACCCTTTCACGCCTGTGGGGTTCCCCATTGATGAGTGAAATCGTCTGGCATTAGAGTAAAATCTATAAGTCTGGGTGGCCCTTACAGGAGTTAAAGGGTTTAATTAATTGATAGACATCTCCAATCCTCATTAAAATAATGTTATTATTTACAGCTCAAGAATGCCTTGCCACACAGGCTTTAGTGATCTAATAATGAGTGCGCTGCTCTGGATGGATTTTATTACCTGGGTGGCTGAGCTGGAAAGCACCTACATATTTATTCTGACATCCAACCCAAGTAATCTGTTTTGTCATTTTGTAGGTGTGGGAAGGTCTTGGTGTTGTCAAAACTGGCCGTGTGATGCTTGGAGAGACTGATCCAGTGAGTGTTGTAAATTAATAATTTATTAGTCATTCAACAACTGCATAATCATGTAATAACCTTTTGTGCTAGTAATAGCTATCGCTAAGTGCCAACGAAACAGTCAATAATTATAATGCAGAGTCTGCAGATTTGTATTAGAGTTCCAAAATACCCAACAGTAGTTGTAATTCTTTTATTCAAAAATACTGCAGCTCAAAGTATCTAGTTAACAATAATACAATATTTTAATAGAAATTGCACACTTTGTATCTCCAACATGTTTTGATTGGGTGACAAAACATGAACAGGATTGACTTGACAACTGCATGACTTAACTGCCAGTGGTATCATTTTTTTTGTTTTTCTCTTAGGCTAAATCTAAGCCAGGAACAATCAGGGGAGACTTCTGTATCCAAATAGGAAGGCAAGTTTTTAGTTTTTCCATTTCATTCCAGGCAGCCCTTTGAATGGCTGATTTCATGAAAGATGTCAAAGATTGCAAGTAGTAAATTCCATCCTTAATTTTGAAGTCACAAAGTGTATTATTTCACAACAGTTGATTATTTCATTATTCATATTTATACTGTAGTACAATGTTCATTAATTTTGCTTGGGAAGTGGAATTGGAGAATGATAAGACGACAATGTCGTGAAATTTGAGGTGCATTTCATTACCTACAATCCTTGACATCTTCCTTGAGCAGGTATGGAGGAAACATTTGATAACCATTTCTTTGTGATCCACTAGGAATATCATTCATGGAAGTGACTCGGTAGAAAGTGCAGAACAGGAGATTGCTCTTTGGTTCAGTGGCAAGGATGAAATAGTGGACTGGACTCCAGCAGCGTATAAATATGTCTACGAAAACTGAACTGTAATCATATCATTTCTAGTTAGGAATTAAAATCCAGTGGCAGAGTCATTTCATTATTCTGTAGTAAAAACAAATAAAATCTGTGAATTCTTTACTCAGTGCTTTGGTGGTAAATACTCTGCTCTGTGCCACCTTAAGGTTGGTGCAGTAGTTAGGGGCTGTCTGTGTGCATTTTTTTGTGGGGGGGGGGGGGGAGGGGGGGGGAAGATGAGGGCAGGAGGAGGTGGTATTCAGAGACAATTGGAATTGGAGAGAGGAACATCAAGGCGACACAGGGAAACAATTTCAGTCAGCAACACTTGTTTTTGGGATTTCTGTAATACAAAAATTCTTGCAAAGGGTTTTTGTTGAAAGAAAACAAAATGCCAGAGAATACTTGCTCCCACCAGTTGTAAAAGTTAATGGTTTATTCCCGGCAGGTGGGGTTTAAAACACAGGTCACTCATTACAGGTCATTGTTTTACCTAAACTGAAGTATGGTTTGCGCTAACCAACGTTAAATGCCATGGAAACCAATAGGTTTAGATACCTCTTTACTAACGGTTAGAGCTAACCAGGCTTCGAGCAACCGGCCCCTGTACTTTAATTAAACCTGTCAGTTTATTCCTTAGTCTAAGATAACGGTCTTCAGTAGAGTGGAAGGGGTACAGTGCTGCCGTAAAGGAGGAAGTACGTCTGCTGAAGGTGATTTAATGTAGGTTTGTGTGACTAAGAACGTTGCGTGATGAGGAAATATAGAATCAAATCAAATCATTTATTGAAGTGCTTGAGGTGAATAATGTTCTTAAAAGTTTGACTATTACCCATCAGATGCTCAGCAGGGCTCATGATTGAAATGAAAGACATCAGAATATTCGTTTTTTCCAAAACTTGGGACGAGAAGGAGAAATCTTTAGGCCTGTCACACAATCTCTCAGCAGACGAGATTGCGTGACTAGCAAAAGCACTCCTTCATTTTGCCTTATTTGGTCATCGAACCACTTTGTTTAAAGCACAGTCCACGTGGTGTGAGAGAGACTTTTGTGTTCTGCAATAAAGTCGTTCTCTTAAAACCAACGAAGCTTTGTAGCGCAGCGAAACAGTTTCCGATATACTCAAGATGTCCGAAAACACCGAGCGAACATTTCTGATGTTAAAACCAGACGCCGTCCACCGAGGATTGGTAGCCGATATCATCAAAAGATTCGAACAGAAGGGTTTCAAGTTGGTCGCCATGAAATTTATGAAGGTACAAGTCGTCTGTTGTCTCTACAGAGAGGACGATTCGGTTTTTGTACAAATTGTACATTGGTGTATATTTTGTTTTGTTTAAGGCTAGCGAGGAACTCCTTAAAAAGCATTACGAAGAACTGAAAGAGAAGAAGTTCTTTCCAGGTCTCATCAAGTACATGTCATCTGGCCCCGTTGTGGCGATGGTACGCTTTTAATTTTTTGTGATATGTGTAAATTCTGTTTGCTGTGCATTTGCGGATAACCAAGTTCTCGATTGTTCTTTTCCTGGAAAATTGTGAACTTGCCTACTTGAGGGAAATCGCCTACAATAATACACCTGCAGCATTGTACATTAATTTATTAAGCAATTAATTGATTGCTGCATGTACTTCAAACATAGACTCGTGTGGAAACAGTTTTTGTCTGACCAAATCAAAATCATCCCATTTAATTTTGCATAATGTGTGACTATATCGTGACTTGTACACCAGTTGATACTTGTCCGTTTGCCTCGGTCAGCATTGTCATGTTGGCTCGAGACGTATACAAAACATGGACCACCCCCGTGGACCCGGTCTATTGACTACTCCTGTGGACCACCCCTCATTTTGTACAGTTGCACGCAGAAAGATCTTTAGACGAAAAAGAGAAGTGATCCAAGCACTTATCTGGACATTTTAAGCAATTGTCTCTTACAGACACATGAAAAATTCAGGTGCCTCCAATGGGATTCAAACCTATGATCTATGTGATGCTGGTGCAATGCTCTATGAACTGAGCCATGAGGCCACTCAGTTGGGAGCAGGTCATGTTTTGCCTATGTCCTCCGTTTGGGGCCTTAGCATGCCTTTTTGGCCTGGCCTGTCTTATGCCACGCTGGTAGGACTCAGCCAACCAGGTTGGCTCAGTTGGTTAAGCATCAGACTACCGTGCTGGAGGTCGCGGCATCAAAAACCCCCGCCGGTGTCCTAGTGAATTTGGAGCCCCTTAAATTTGGACCCCTGGGGACTAAATCCACTAGCTGATTAAGTCCCCCTTTGTGGATTTGGACCCCCCAGTACAGCTCATTGAACTGTTTATCAAGGCAGAGTTAGATCTTGGATTGCTTGGAAACTGACCGATACCATAAAGCATAAGTCTTTGTGAAAAAGACCAGATTAGTAAAGGTCGGTTAAAGTGGTACTATGATCAAAAAATCAGTTCCTTTTTTTGTTCAGATTTTGAAAGTGTGTTCGCTTAACACCTAAGTGGCAAAATTTTGAGCTTTGAGTTTTATCCAAAGGCTGTTTATTTTAAGTGTAACTTTTGGATTTCATGGTCCGCCATTACTCACATTCAAAACTGGCCGATTGGACCTCAGAGGGTTGGATCTTGAGAAAATGACGTCATTTACTCACTAGCTTAAAATTTCAGCGTGTAAACGCAATTTATTATATATGCCAAACACGGGTTGAAAAGTCTGGAAGCCCGAAACTCCCATGCTGCATATTAATTAGGCCGCGTACACACGCATTGCATTCTTAAACTAGTGAGTGTTTGACGTCATTTTCTCCTCGACCCAGCTCTCTCAAGATTTTAAAGTTAGTAATGGCAGACCAATAAATAAGAAAATTCCAGCTAAAATAAACAGGTGTCTTTTTAAAATCAGAACTTAAAACTTGGGTGAGTTAGTGTTTAGTTAACATAGTTTTGAAATCCAAAGGAAAAACAAATTTTTTTTTTGGTCGTAGTACCACTTTAAAGTGAATGCAGCGGCATTCCATTAAGTAGATGCGAATTGTAACTCCTTTCTCACAGAAGCTGAAGTCGTGCACTATGGTTTGCCTTTCTAGAGTTCTCAGATAAGTACAATAAACCGTAGGCCCTGTCTCAAATCACTTGCGTGGGGAGTTAAAGAACACACAATGTTCGAGAAGAGTAGGGGAGGTAGTCCTCGGTGTGGTGGGCCCTTGCCCATTCTGTCCTGGGGACTCTTGTGTAAACTACTTGTTATTCGGTTGAGATCATGGTAAACTGCATGGCTGTCATTTGCGCCAGAAAAAAGCAGTCCCAAAGTCCCCCACAAAGTTTTGTTCATTGACGGTGCCTGAAAAGCCTCCAGTGGATTGAATTTCCGGTGGATGAGACTCCCACAGGAGCCTGATGACCACTCACAAGACCTAACTTGATGCCATAGTATCACTGAACGGGAACTATCTTTTTTTTCTTGCGGAGAAGGTAGTCTAATAATTTTGAGTGGTCTGTGAAAATGCCTTGACACAGCCTTAGTGTGGGAGTTGTTCACTCCAAGTCATGAGCTCCTGTTTAATTGTCCAGATGTGTGTGAGGATCACTTCTCTTTTTCGTCTAAAGATTTTTCTACGTGTAACTTTACAAAATGATGGGTGGTCCACAGAGGTAGTCCATGGACCGGGTCCATGAAGGGGTCCATAAACCGGGTCCACAGGAGTGGCCCATGGACCTGGGGTCCATGTTTTGTATACATCGGTTGGCGTGGGTTGAGCAAGGTGGTGGGTGATCTCGTGGTCAGAATACTATTCTTCCTTAGTAGTCACTGTTTTTCTGAAAAAATCTCACACTGAAAACACCGCAGGTTTTCCTTTGAATTTTCTAGGCTTGGTGGCATTGTTCAAGTTAAACTTTCCCACTCTGTGTGGGGAGCAACGAGCCTAAAAAGAGCTGAGAAGGAGGCTAACTCTGCCATGGAGCTTAATTAAGTCAGTGAACTATTATTTGATTGCACTCACATGACCATTTTGGTGCCAATTGAAAACAATAGAAAAATGTAGCTCAAGTTGAGCATAATGATAGTCACATTCCCAAATGACTTTTTCACTATTCTGTCCACCAACGTAGCCACCCTTGACATCAGGTGCAATCAAAGAATTGGTTTTCTGGTGATATCCCCTTTCAAAAGTTAATACATACCTCTTACTAACAGAGTTCGAGGTCCGTACTGTACGTTACGGACCGAGTTTTTTCCCGTTGATTTATGGCCCAAGCGCAAAGCGCGCGGGCCATAAATCAACAGGAAAAAACGAGGATCCATAACTTACAGTACGTACCGAGAACTCGGTTAGTAAGATATTTATTATATCTGAGGTTAATCCGGCATGCGGGCAAGGAAACTAGTCAAAGTCAAGCAGAAGGTTCAACTGCCACAAAGATTGCCGTGCCAAAATTCCAAAAACTAAATCTTCTTGGCTGTTAAGTTTGAAATAGTTGCTTGCAAGATTCAAACAGTTTGCAGTACAAGTTTATGCAACAGAAATGAAATGAAAAACTCGCTAGATGATGTTTTATCAAAAATTTTAAATTTAGCGGGCTGTACAGTGGGCCGTACTGTAGAATACGGCCTGCTAATTTAGCCAATTACAGCGCGCGTACTATCTGAGAGATATAATAATGGACTATTAACAAATGATGGAATATTTTTTGTTTCTCATCAGGTTTGGGAAGGACTTAATGTTGTGAAAACATGTAGAGATATCCTGGGTGAAACTGATCCAGTAAGTAACATTTATTTGGTTTTTGCAGGGAGGGGAAAACCAGAGTACCCAGAGAAACAACAAACTCAACCCACATGTGACATAAAGTCTGGGAACCAAACCCGGGCCACATTGGTGGATTAGGTCGGTCAGTGCTCTCACCATTGTAGCCTACGGACAGGCTCCTGGTTGGGTTTAGGGTGAGTTAGTCGAGTGTAGTCAAGGGCGAGTGGGACGAGCCAAGAGCGGTCTGGTGATGAGGGAGTACCCGCTTTGCTTGCAGATTCACCCTCGCTGGGAGCCTGTTCGCAGGCTCTCACCATTGCCCGGTCCCTGCTCCACAAAAAGGGTCCCAATCGTAGTTTGTAGAATGATGTCGATAATAGATGCTTTTAGTTTTGTTTACATTGTAAACAAGAGTTTTTATGTGTACTGTACCTGCCCTGCAATGAATATTTTGTGATCTCAAGCAAATGCAATAAATGCTATAAAAGTTTCATGATGCAGTTAAGTCACTTGAACTTACACGGTACCAAGTGAAGAAAATATTTTTTTCTTATAACGGTAACAATATATACATATTTATATAAGTGGACAGATGGAGCTGGATTATTGCTACTCAGAGTTTCATGCTTCTTGTGAAGCAATCATCAGGCAACTGCCAAAAGTAACGGTTACAATCCAAGTTATAGAGAAAACAGAACAATAAATACTTGGCATGGCACCTGGCACATTGTATCGCTTTATTGAGTGATGCTTACAAAGTTCATGTCACATTTGCCGCAAAATCTGATAATTGTATAATTGTATTAGGGCAGTTTTCTGCAGAAGTTTCTTCGAAAACTTCCCATTATCAGATTTTGCGGCAAATGTGACATGACCTTTGTAAGAATCACTCAATAAGCGATAAAACATGCCACGTGCCACACCAAGTATTTATTGCTCTGTTTGCGCTATACGGTAAATTGGATTGCAAGGGTTACTTATTAGCAGTTGCCTGATTGCTTTGCAAGAAGCATAGGCCACTTTCATAAATGGGGACCACTTTTACATTCTTTTGTCTTTATGTTAATTAGACCTACTACCCTCATCTTCAAACAACAATTCTATTGAAATTTGCTTGTAGTGAGGCTAGAAAGGCTTATTAGCATTAAAACAAAAGAATATTTTATTTGGCTGCCATTATGAAAGAGGTCTATGAAACTCTGAGTAGCAATAAATGTTCAAGACCACTTAATCTAGCTCTATCTGTCCGCTTGTACAGTATTCTGCTCTAGTTTAACTATTGAGCACTCTTATAGTTGACCAGGACATCACTCTGGCACTTCGGTACATATCATTTAATTATATATATCTATATATAGATTTCCACCATCTGAAAACTTGCTAATATTACGTTAACATTCAACAGAAGAGCATGTGTTATGGCACCAATGCTCTCCAATGCTCTTTTTGTCGCTCAGTTACCGGTATCTTGAAATCTTGAGTTTTATTCCACTTTTTAGGCAAAATCCAAGCCTGGCTCTGTTCGAGGCGATTTCTCCATTCACATCGGGAGGTAAGTCCATAAATGACCTTTCCAAATTTTATTATGCTTTATAAGTTGATCTGTTCAAAATTGAAGGATTCATTTTCCCCCAGTTTCCCATTTTACTGAAAAAAATTTCATCTGGTACATCCACAAAGGTAAGGATGTTATTTTTTTTTTACATTAGTTGATTGTGACATCTTGTGTATATGCATAAGTTTTCTCAACTTTGGGTGACCTAATCTCTCTGTATCTTTAAAATGATCATGTTTCAAGGGGTGAAATTTTGCAAAAACTGGGCAGCTTTTCTGATAATCCTAAGGTTTTGCTTTATGTCCCTAAACAAAGAGCATTATGAAGAAAATTTCAAAAAAATTGTCACTAGGATTAATAATTTACAAATGTATTTGCCTCTTGGTTGTCTTATTAGGAATATTTGTCATGGCAGCGATAAAGTGGAAACAGCTAAAAGAGAGATTGCACTTTGGTTTAAAGAGGAAGAACTTGTGGATTGGGAGCCAGCAACGTACAGCTGGGTTTATGAGTGAAAAAAATGTCCTCATACCAATTACATTGTATTTTGATGTGTTGAATAAACTGAGTTATGAAAGAAGTTGCCTGTTTGGTTTTTTTTTATCCTACGGTATGGAATTTCTGACATTTGACAACAATTCAGTCAAAAGTTGAATTTTCTTACAGCATGATGTAGAAGGCCATGGATGCATGCTTTTGGGATTCTTCGTCTGGCTCAATTGATCTCTGCTCCTTCACATTTTTTCCCCTTAGTTTTCGTTTTGCAATGCTACCTCCTATTTTATTTTAAGTACCCTTTCCACAGGGTATGGTGCAGCTGTATTAGATTTAATGTTTGGCCACTACTAAAGGGTTGTTTTTAGTGGTTTCTTTTGTCTGGAGTGGCCTTATTATTTTGTTTTAATTAAATGCTCGTGTAAGTTAGTTCAGTATAATGTTAAATTAAATTTTGTTGTATACAATCTTAGCTAATGTTATGAAGTGGATTGACGGAGACATCCTTAATAAACTATAATTTCACATTGAAGTGTTGTAGTGAAATCAAAATTTCTTTCTTTTTTTTTTTGCAAAGGAAAGGAAAGGAACTTTATTTAATAAGTGTCTAGTCATTCTAGTGCTGAAGCACTAATTGGGGACACTGTAAACTGAAAGTAACAATCAATGCAAATGAAGTCAAAATTAATGTTGGTTTTTGAGGAGAGGGGAAACCGGAGTACCCGGAGAAAACCTCTCGGTGCAGAGTAGAGAATCAACAAACTCAACCCATATCAGGCGACTGCTCTTACCAATGCACCATAAAATTATCTTCACCCCAAGTGTAATTATTGTTACTTGATTACTTGATAGGATAAACGAACTTCTAGATTCAATTTGAATAGCACTAGGATAGTGAAAAATCAGCTAAATCAAATTTGTTGAGTGATGTTTCAGTGTCAAGCTAATTAAATTACTAAGTCAATGATACTCTATATGACAAAAGCTTTACCTTCACACCTCTTAATTATATGTATTTAATTATATCTAATCAACTTAGTAATTTAATTAGCCTGATAATGGACTCATTCCAACAGTGACACATCGTTTAACAACTTTATCCTTGACTTGTAATCATTCTGTTGTGTCTGCCTTCTCAATGGTTCTAGAAGAGTGGCTCCAGGGTCAAATGTACACCAAATAGTAATTTAAACAACACTGTCCCTAGAACTTTAAATATGGGATAATGGAAATACTTTTGTGGTAGTACACTTTGTACAAGTGCACTTCCATATTGTCATCGGGGCTGAGTGAGTGAGTGATTTGTAGGCCTGCAGCACGTGCATGAATTACCAAACTAATGTACGGTTTTCTTGAAGTACAACAATTTGTTTGTTTGCGGCCCACTTGTCGCCTTTTTCTTTTCTTAATTTTCTCATTGAAAAGAGAATGAAAACTGTTTGAATACGTTATTGTCAAATTAACAGACATAATTCTTAAGTATCTTAAATCAAAATCACTCTTTTCACGTTTACGGAGATCGTCACGCAAGCTCACATTTCACAGACATTCTGCGGGTCAAATAAACAAGAAAAAAAATCACCAGTCGACCATAATATTTTTACTCTCAAAGACCGGGTCAACTTCTTAGGCAACACTACTTTAATTTTGCTGATTGGTAAACATGTAAATTATATCGGCTAGTCCATGTCTGTTGATAGCACTGATAGCATCTTTCTTCTCTTGTGATTTATTCACGTAATTTGTCGCTCCACTTTTCTTTCAAAAAATTATATCTTTATGAAAAATAAGGAAGCGGAAGCCGCCTGTGTAGGTCTGTTGGAGCGAGCTTGAATTTCAACAAATGAACCCCAAAATCGGCAAGAATTTGTGTCGCTGAAAGCAGTTGCTATTTCCAATCGAATTACCTGATGATAAACAACCTTGTCTAGGAGAGAGAGTTTTTGACTTTGCAGAAACAACGGTTACAGCAAACAGTTGTTAGTAACACCCAAGCTTGATCACCAGTGGCAGCTGAAATCGGTGTCACTTTCTCTTTTGCAAGTGATTTATTTGTGCAGCTAAAAGTACAATAGAAAAATTGAACATAGCGAAAATCTCTCAAATGTTTTTCGCTGATGGTAACTTTTTATATTTATGTTGTTTTCATGTCACAAATTTTGTTGGTGATAGCAATGTTTTTAATTCTCGATAGACACTTCCCAAAACGTCCTTGTGCTCTTCCTTAAAACTGTGCATCATTATTTATTTACTTTTGCATCGATAGTTGTTTTGCATAAGGCAGGCCAACAAAATCTGTACCTTACTTAGTTCGCAATTTTGAGGTCACCCATCCAAATACTAACCCTGCCGGACAGGTGTTAACTTCAGGGACTATTTGTGTTGGAAAGCTGTCAGACGCTCAGAGTGCACGCTCAACTTGTGGTGAAAAATAAGTTGTAAGGGAACTTGAAAATGATCAACATGTCAGCCTTGAAGCCAATGTTTCTCGATTCCCATTTATTTTCTTGAATCTTTCTGGGTTTAGTATTTTACTAGTAACTGCATGTCTTCTCAGGGGGCTATTTACCAAAGACATCTACCATGGCACTATAATGATTTATGATACCAAAACAATATCATGTACTATCAGAGCTTCATGTTATGCCCTCCAAAACAAAAAGCAGCTCAGTTGACAGTTATGGAATGAAGCCCTGTGTCAAGTTACTGCACTACCACACATACACAATGCATACCTATTTTTATCTTTGCTTTTTGCACAAAGTCATGTGCACAAAACATGTTTAGCCTAAACAATGAACCAGCTGTATGTTGGGTGTCTTAAACTCATCCCACAGTAAATATTGGTCTCCATTTTTATGCAAACTGTGTGCGAAAACCAAGGTACACGTACAGTAGGTCTGAAATTCTTTATATATTAATTTTCAAAATACAAGGGATACGACACAACAAACCAGGGTCCGGTTGTTCGAAAGCGGATTAATTTAATCCAGGATTATTGTAAACTTTTACTTCATGTTTTCGACATTTTGGTGAAATTTTCTTTCACTTTTCAAGATTGACTTCTTCTAATGTAAAGTTTTGCCGAATATCAATGTTGAACAGCATTTGGGAGTAGAGAAATAAACTCCTCAGTTAATTTTTAATCTGGGATTAGTGTTAATGGGCTTTTGAACAACTGGGCCCAGAAGTCATTTTTTATTTAATTTTTTGCGTAAGAAATAAGATAGGTTTTCTTCATAAATCATTCTCAAATTAAATAACAATAAATTATTACATTGTAGCATTCTTATCTCCCAAAATCTTCTGACCACACCCTTCAAAGTACACTCTGGGGAAAGTTGGAGTTACAATAATTTATGTACTGTATAGTTGTTTTGTGGATTTGCTGTTGTCAGGAGTATCTTGAAACTCCCTAATCCCTGCATTCTGCAATAGCTTGGCTCTCTGCTTTACTTCGTCTGATACTACTTCTGGACACAGAGTGAACACAATGAGCTCAAACAGAACCTAAAACACAGAAAATGTATGTCAGTCATTAATTAAAGTATTATAATGATAATGATAGTTAATAATAATAATAATGATGATGATGATGATGATGATAATCATAATGATGATGATAATAATAATAATAATAATAATAATAATAATAATAATAATGATGATGATGATATCGGACTCAAATAATAATAATCTTGAAAGCTTTGTCTTGACAAAATCACCACCTAACCCTAACCACCAGAACAGAAGCTGTCTTGAGGCCAAAGCACTCGTTTGATACCCCAAACAAGTGGGCCTGTTTGCGGACCATTGGACATGATTTCTGAAAGATCACCAGCCTAATTATAAAGTGTTGTTCTTAAACCTGCTGAAATTTCTCTGCAACCCTCTTTAGGGTACCAGGAATAATATTTATTATCACATGGCCCGTACGGCCCCACGCGATTTCATTGTAAAACTATTGGGAAAATCCCCATATGAGGGCAGTACGTGAGCAGGGCCGGGAAAAGCCGTACGGCCCTGCTAGGAACACGTACTGCTCTGTGCGATGCGATTTTAGAACATTTCGTCGCTTTTAAACATCCAAGTTATTTACAGCCAGAAAAGCAAATGCAAACAACTCATTAGATAAACTGTCTGTGTAAATTTTTGTTACTTATTTTGTCCAAACTTCAAATTCTGAGTGCTCATGAATAGTGCAAAGAGCCCATATGATAAAATGCTTATTGACTGAGTTTAGTACAGGCCGGACAGGAAAATAATTATTTGGCCCTTGTTCTTGGCACACAGACCTGGCTGCGCTAGTCCGGCCCTCCCACTCAGTCAATAAGTACATGTTACGTTAAACCAAAATTAATTTTACAAACATTAATCTAAAATACAGGCTGGTGGGTATAAGTGACAGTTTCTCCTTTTTACTGGGCAGGAATAAGGGTCAACTTGTCTTCTGATAACCCAAACAAGTGACCCTGTTTGCAGCCTCATGTACATGTCAAAGTTTTTAGTTTCAAGTTATGTAAAACTAACACCTTTAGTGCAACTATATAGTTCTTAGTAATGAATAAAAAAAATTGGGGGGGGGGGGGGGGGGGTTTCCAGTTATCACAGAGACATTTTTTTTGTTGTCTAGAGTAAAGTTAAAATAGCTTGACACTGCCCCTTTATGTAAAAGTCAAAATTATTGTTTGGAACTCTCACATAGAAAAGGTGTTTTGTAACTCTTATGTCTTGGAATGCTTCAAAGACCTGAAAAATATTAAGAGAAGAGGCAAAAATTAGCCATTTCTGAGTTGAGTTACCAGTAACCAGTTTCTGTTTCAAAGCCAATCCAAGTGTGAATTATTTGTATTTTCTATCTGAATGAGCTTCTAGTCTTGAGTGCAAGTATTGGATTTGAGTCAGTGACTTGAAGCAAACATGTTGTACCGCTGGTCGACTTAGTTTATAAATTTTCTGTTTAAAATTTATGCACCAATGATACTTTTGGAGACGTGGCACATTTATTGTTGAAAAAGGAGACAACGCCTTTCGAAGAGAGTTGTTCTAAATTTTGACGGTCATAGAAAACCATAATTTGCAAGAAAGATTATAAATACCTATTTGGAAAAAAGAAGACATATTATGTTTGGGACCGGAGACGGCTGTTGGAGAAAAAGACGCGAGACTCCTTCAGTAAAACTTCGTTAATATGCTTTCAAAGATTTTTCACACCAAAACTCTCTTATATTTGTGTTTCTATATGTGTGTGTTTCTATGTTTTTGTACGATGCAGATTCTCCTTAACCATTATGTACGTTATAGTTATTGTTAGCAGCCCGCCACAAATTTCTCCCCCCTCAGTTTATTACTGAAGATGGCTTATGATGGGTTCTTGTGATTTCAAAATGTTATCTTTGAATGTAAGAGGATTGAGCAACTTTAAAAAACGACGTTCAATATTTGCATGGTGTAGAAAACAAAATGCAAATATAATTTTTCTTCAAGAAACGCATTCCACGCGCGATACTGAGAAACAATGGAAAGCTGAATGGGGCGCACCATTAGAGCTCGCCCATGGGAGCAGTAATGCAAGAGGTGTTGCGATACTATTACGAAACGGCTTTGATTGCAAAATTAAACAAAACTATGTTGATCCCGCCGGTAGATATATTGGTATTCAAGCACAAATTAATGACGAAAACTATTATTTATTCAATGTTTACGGTCCAAACAACGATAATCAAGCGGCCCAATTTTATGACCATCTGCTTGCCATCCTAAAAAAAGAAGACCTCGCTTATGAGGATAGAATAATTATTGGAGGGGACTTCAATTGTCCTATGAATCCGACGTTGGATAAACAAGGAGGGATAATGATGACGAGAAAGAAAATTGTTGAACGTATTGAAGAAATCCAAATGACATTCAATTTGCATGACATCTGGAGGGTTAAAAACCCAAAGAAAAAAAGTTTTACATGGTCCCAAAAGTCTCCCTTTATCTTCTGCAGATTAGATTATTGGCTCATTTCAGACACACTTCAGGACCTGATTAAAAATGTAGACATTATAGCAGCCATTAAAACGGATCATTCAGCAATTGTACTTCATTTACAGGGAGTTGAGGAGACTAAGAAAGGGCCGGGTTTCTGGAAAATGAATACATCACTCCTGTCAGATGAAAAGTTCATTGAATTAATGAAAACGAATCTGGAAATTTGGAAAGAAGAAGGGAAAGAATTTTCAGATATGAGAGTTGCTTGGGATTGGATTAAATATAATGTTCGTCTTTTTTCGATGCAATACTCAAAAGAGCTAGCAAGAACTAAGAGAGAGAAAGAAGAAAGTCTGCAGAAGAAACTTCAAGCTGCACAGATACAATTTCAACAAAATCAGTGCGAAGAATTTGAAAAGATTCTGGACGAGTGTAAAATTGAAATAGAAAAATTTTATGACGAGAAAGCCAATGGATTAATTGTGCGTTCAAGGGCGAGATGGCATGAACATGGGGAAAAGAGTACTAAGTATTTTTTAAGTTTGGAGAGAAGAAATCATACAAGGAAACACATAAGGAAACTTTGTCTAAGTGGAGTTATCACTACCAATTATGAAAAAATTTTACACTCGTCTTCACAATATTATAAAAATTTATATAGTAGGAAAATTAATACGGTGCAACACGGTATGTTGGAACACTTTCTTGGTCAAGATAGTATACCAAAATTACCTGAGGAAGAAAGCCTAAGTTGTGAAGGTCGAATAACTATTGAAGAATGTGTCAAAGCACTGGATACTTTTGAAAACGGAAAGACTCCTGGGAATGATGGTATACCTACCGAGTTTTACAAAACTTTTTGGAGTTGTATAGGTGAGCTCATGACAGATGTCTTTAACTACTCTTTTGACTCAGGAGAAATGTCAAATTCACAAAAACAGGCAATTATCACATTAATTGATAAAAAAGATAAAGATCGAACGTATTTGGAAAACTGGAGACCTATTTCTTTAGTCAATGCTGACTCCAAACTGGCTTCTAAGGTCATTTCTAATAGAATCAAGAAGGCTCTTCCTCGAATAATCCATTACAATCAATCTGGTTTTATCAAGGGTAGATTCATTGGTGAGGTGGCTCGCTCGATTCTAGATATTATCGACCATACTGAATCGCTTAAGTTATCAGGTATTCTGCTGTTCATAGATTTTGAAAAAGCCTTTGACTCTATTGAATGGGATTTTCTTTATCAATCACTAGAGGCCTTCAATTTTGGCCCAACCCTGATAAGATGGATTAAAACCTTCTATAATAATGTCTCGAGCTGTGTGATAAACAATGGGTTATTTTCTGAGCAGTTCAAGTTGGAAAGGGGTGTAAGGCAAGGCGACCCTTTGTCACCTTATTTATTTGTTGTGGCAATTGAAATTTTGGCTTTATCTCTTAGATCCAATGAACACATTGAAGGCATAAAAATTGGTAATGATGAAATTAAAACACTCTTATATGCTGATGATATGACTGCTACTCTGGCGAACACATCCTCTGTAGAAATTTTTATGGAAACTCTGAACAATTTCGAAAAATGTTCTGGTTTAAAACTGAATATTTCAAAAACTAAAGCGATGTGGATTGGAGCAAGTAAACATTCATTAGAGAAACCTTTGGGCCTTGAGTGGTGCACTGGAGTTAAAACGCTAGGAATTCATTTTTCGTGTGATCAAGGCCAAATTATAAAACAAAATTTCCACGAACGATTAAGTGACATTCAAAAAACGATTAATTTATGGAGTTTAAGGGGTTTGTCCTTATTTGGCAAAGTGACCATTGTAAAATCTTTCCTTATACCAAAGCTACTACATGTTTCCACAATACTGGAAACTCCACAGGAAGTTATTAAACAAATGGAGAGGATGCTATATAAATTTTTGTGGAAAGGTCCAGATAAAGTGACCAGACTCTCCGTTATTAACTCGCTGAAGAACGGTGGCCTGAATCTTACGGATCTTGAAACCCAAATTAAAGCGTTAAGGCTTTCTTGGATTCCTAGGGTTCTTGATGAGCGGGTAGGTCCATGGAAATCATATTTTGTATTTCATTTGGAAAAATATGGAGGGTCTCTGCTCTTAAAATGTAATTATGATGTAAGGGATCTTAATTTACACTTAAATAGTTTTTATCAGCAGTTGCTTAGCTGGTGGGCAGACTTTAGAAATGCTTTTGCTGATATTAACTATGCCCAATATGTAATTTGGAATAATAAAGACATAAGAATTGATAACAAACCTATTTTCTATAAAAAGTATGTAGACTGCGGAATTGTTTATTTAAACGATCTATTATTTAGTTTGGATAATATACGTTCTTTTGAATATCTAAAGGATACAGGGCTTGTCTCTAATTTTTTGACATGGTCTGCTCTACGTTTGTCTGTGCCTAAGGACAAGCTCTCTTCTTTCCCAAAGGTGAAATTTGATCCCATGACTTTTAAATGTAAAAGTGTTGAATTCGACACTTACTCTGCTAAGTCAAAAAAGTTCTACTCTCTGCTGGTTGCTAATAAAGCAAAATATCCGAATGGTTTCAAGGCTCTATCAGCGGATTTAGAGCTTTCAAACCCGCTGCAGGAAGTGTTCTCAATCCCATACAACGCTGCAGGTGAAACTTATGTCTGGTCTTTTCAGCATAAATTATTAAATAACATCCTGTTTACCAATTCCAAATTATTCAAAATTGGGTTAATTGAGACAGACCATTGCTCCTTTTGTACAATTTACAAAGAAGACTTGTACCATCTATTTTATGGCTGCTCCTATTCGCGCGCCTTTTGGAAGAGATTCTGTAATTGGTGGACTAATCTTCAGGGTGAAAATTTGAGTTTATCTCTAAAAGACGTCTTAGTTGGCTTTTTAAATAGAAATGATCTACTTAATTATCTGATAATTCTTGGTAAACTATGTATATGGGAGTGTAGAAGAAACAAATCACTTCCAAAGTTTTATCTGTTTCTACACAAAGTAGAGGCTAAGCAGGAGACCGAAAAACTTATTGCTTCAAAAAATAAGAAGCTCCAAGATTTTTGGAAAAGATGGGAACCATTATTATGATATATATATATTTCAAGTTTTCAAACCCGATACAGTCTCTCTGTGATACTACGTGGAGAAAGTTTTGTGGCTGGCTCATTAAAATCCGTATTAGTTATTTATTTATTTATTTATTTATTATTATTTTTTTTTTTGTTATTTAATTAACTCTAGCTCTAAAACCTAATTTGAAGTATTTGCATCGTGTTTGTGATGTGTTGTGTTATCTACCTCTCTAAAATTGTAACCGCTTTGCCTTGTGTAAATAGTGTAAGTATTATATAGAAAGTAGAATAAGCTAATTAATTGATCATATTGTAAGTAGTGTATGTATTATATAGTATGTAAGGTTAGATAATTACAAAATGGAATTTCAGTAGTGTGTTACATCGTCCGTACTTGTAATTAGGGGTAGTTTCGTGAGTATTGTATCGTAATAACTAAGTGTTGTAAAAAAATAAAATAAAATAAAATAAAATCATGGTGAAAAAAAAAAAAAAAAAAAAAAACAAAAGTCGCAACGTAGTGCACATTCAAAAAAAAAAAAAAAAAAAAAAAAAAAAGATTATATTACTTGTACATGTAAGCTCCAAGTCCAGGGTCCCTACTTTAGAGGCCAAATTTTCTTCAAGTGTGAGGCCTCTGAACAGAATACATGCATGCACGTGGACTCTTACTCCAATCTACCTCTCTACTGATGCAAATTGCACTATCAGGGCCTGGTTGTTCAAAAGCTGATTAACGCTAACCCCAGATTAAAAATTCACCGAGGAGTTAATTTCTCTACTCCTAAATGCTGTTCAACGCTGATATTCTGCAAAAATTTACATTAGAAGAAGTCAATCTTGAAAAACAAAAATAAGCAAAAGAAACTTTCACCAAAAAGCTAAAAACATGAGACAAAAGTTTACGCTAATCCTGGATTAAGCTAATCGGCTTTCGAACAACCAGGCCCAGAGTATCACGCACTCTGACCTTATGAAAAAGCTAGCCTGCAAGCAAAATCTTGGAGAGCTTGCTCGTAGGCTATAGGAAAGCTATAACAGTGTCAAACTATTAATTTTGGTTCAAAATTTTGAGTTTTTCATACCTTTATGGTTCCAAGTTTACTGTTTCTCTTGCCTACAAGGTTGTGAAGAATTTCTGAAAATTTACAAATTGAAACAAAACCTTTTTATTGAAAACAATCATCCACATGGTTGGGTCTTTGTTCATGGTCATCTTCTGCATGTTTTTACTTTTGAAGGTTAGTCATGGAATTATGTCTATATTTGATTGATAATTCGAGAGAAAGAACATTTTTTGTGCAAACTTTAGATTCCAGGAAATGTCCTTGATGTCTCATTTTCAAGAAAATAGATTTTGAGCCTCCTCAGATTAAAAAAAAATCCTGGAATTGAGTCTTACCTGGGATATTCTTCAGAAGTTTCTGTCTTGCTTTCCTGCTAGTTTTAAGTTTTTCCTGCAAAAACAATACTTCAATATTCATATAGTCTAAAAAATTCATGAAAATTACTCAGTTCTGATTGGCTTAAAACGAGTTGCTTCTGATCTCATGAAACACTGGGCAGGTGAACATTACAAAATACTTCGTAAATATTTCTTCACACGTATCAAAGTTTACAGATGAAATACAGTGTACTTTTGAACGATGACAAAATTTAAATATTAAAGTGTAATTTGTTTCAACCAATCAGTTGAATGAACGTCACGGAAAATTAAAGATCATGCTGTCAAAAATTCCACTTGTTCTGCCTTCCTTTTGTTCATGTACATGTATAATATTACTAAGTAACCACAAGATTTCTTGTTTAGTTTGGTTTAATAAGCACTTGTTAATTTCAGACTATAAATTGCACTTGCTGAGTTTAGTTACTCTGAGAAAATTACTTCACTTGTCCTTATTTGCATTCAAAATCATGAGATAACCTTTAAGTAACTGTTAATACCAAGCCTAAAAACAACAACTGTTACAATTATAACGAATTAAGATTAATAACCCTGACCTGAAGGCCCCATAGGACGGATGCCATAACCCTGACAGAGTTGCTGCCACTTACCAAAGGTGCCACCCCTCACACTGTTAGGCAGGGGGGTCCATTTCCCCACAAGAAACTGAGGCTCTAGCCTGTCCTACCCCAGTGCCTTAACATATAGTGTACAGTAAATAATTTACTACATGTATTATTGATGAAGGCAAGCAATAAAATTCACATACCGAGTCAGAGGGCTGTGCAGCGGGTTTTGCTAATTCCCCTCCTGGCCACATGGAGTCGCGAAACAAGTGAATGTAGTACATCACCATTGATTCAGACACCAACCACTCCACCATGCCATGAATTTCTCTGACAGAAAGGTTACATGACTGACTTTCAATAAGCTCAATCACTGATCAGTCACTATGTTTAACCCTTTTAATGCCAGTGGTCAAAAGTTTATAGATTTTACTGTCTAACACCAGACGATTTTATTTGTCAATGGGAGGCCCTTCAGGCCTTAAAGGGTTTATTAGTCACCAAGCTTTAAAGCCAAATGACAAAGTTACACACTAGTGCGAAGAAAGTGTATGCACAGTATGCACTATCAACAAGTATGTTGACAAACATGTTCCCTGACCATGGTCAGAGTTTTTCTCTGTCCTTGTATGGACCAATTTCCATTGTATTAAGATTTATGCTCACACTCCAGTTGATCAAAGCCCTATTAAGCTTTTCCTGGATTGCGGGAAACTTCAATTGCAGTCTATTTTCCGATCAGATTTACATGTAGAGTTTCTCCAAGATTTGTAGCCTCCAAAATTGACTAGATTATTTTGCTTTCCTTCAGCATAAAATTACAAGCAAGGGTAAGTTAGACTCTTTTAAAGGGCAAAATTCAAGCCTAGACCCTGATGGATAACTTGAGATTAAATATACGAGCACTCATAAATACATTCTAATAGATGTCTCTGTTGCAATACGAGTGCTACATGACCAATGCTCGAAAAATGTACCCCTTCATTACTTGACATACATCAATACCATGATGCCAACTCTCATACGTACATACTAATTATTAGTAATAATATGCATCAGCCAGTGTATTATAAACGTGTCCATTAACACCCAAAAAGCAGATGAGCAAGGTGTAATAAACTGTTACTGAGCCAATTAGAAAGTCATTGACAAGTCTTAGACTTACTTGTTTATAGTTCCTCCAAATGTTGCTTGCACAAATGCAATTAAAGTTCTTCTCAACCACTTGAACACTAAAAAATAATGACAACTATTAGTTTACATAATTATACTTATAATTAATTTGCATCAATTATCTACGGCCTTACATGATGTACTGTAGTTCTGCTTTATGAGAAAGAACAGAAGACATAAATTATTTTAACAAGATATACATTCAATATAATTTATGGTCTCTTCTAGGGGTCAAAAAATCTTGAGTAGAGCCCAGATTGATCTCCTTTAGGGGTTTAATTCAACATTTCTGATGAACATCCCCCCCATACCAGGCATAAAGAGGAAACACACCTCCTTTCAGCTCAAATATTTCCCCAATCAAGCCATAAAACGGCTCTGCAATTGAATCTTTCCGCAAGGCACTGTGAAATAACAAGGCAAAGATTGTGAATAATGCATGAGGATGTTTCTGCATGTACTGCCTAAAGTAAGGGTTTGACATAGTTAATGCTGTTACAATAAAAACAATCACTCCATAAATTTAAAATCCACAACCCTTGACAAAATTTAATTAACGGGGCTATGTCAAGTTATTATTTATGGTGTTTTAAGAGGGGAAATCTTTAGTTAATCATGAGTTTAAAACTTCAAAATGGTAATGCGGAATTCCTTTACTGATAAAATTATTGTTACATCACAAACAAGACACTTCTGAGCAAAACCGACCTTTATCCACGCAATTTGCCATAAACTTCATTCATTCAATCAGTGTTTTAGCCCATCGAATCTTTCCAGATCCATCAGGACAGGAATCACTCAATATTGCCGGTTCACGGCATCTGTAAATAGTCGGTCCTTCTCAATGTTTTGAGTCATTGAAACCTGGTGAATTAGTGGACGAACTTTCTGGTAGAAACCACTAAAATATTATGTTGGGCCAACCTTTTTTCAAGATTACCCAAATGCAATCTGTTTCAATCTTGTCCATTTGTGTCCATCCATGCTTCTATTTCCTTTTGCTGTATTTATTACTTTTAAGGTTTTTCAACAGTTTTAAGTGATTTTTGCAATGTTTCATTTTACTTTTTGGGCATTTTGGGCGTCATGAATTACTGTAACATCATTTTGAGTGACAGCTAGTCCCTTTGATCGAAACATGCAAGCACTTATCTAAAACAGGCTATATGTGTGTTGCACATGAAAATGAAATAAGATGAATGTTCAAAGACTCGTGATGATGAGTTTCATCGGCTTAAATTAGTTGGGGTCCACATTGACTGGAGGGAATGTGGGGAGGGGGCAAAGTTATGAGATGGCAGCTAAAAGAGAGTCATGCATGTAGAGGAGCGCCCAAATGTAATTCATCTAGGATTGTAGGTTGAAAAAAATTGCTGTTAACTTTATTAAATCCATTGCATTATTAATTTATTTGGAACATTTTATTTGCAGATAAATGCTATTTAATGAAGTTGACAGCAAAGACCCGCAGTGTCTTGACTTGCACCTGGTTAATCAAAAATTGTAAATGTATATGTGCGCTTAGTTGACCGCTCCCTACTTGGGCTTTTCATGATCAACCGGCTCAACGGGATCGGACTGAATGCACGAGAAGGCGGCCCCAGAGCTGCCGCCATACGATCCATGTGTGATCTCGGAGCACCGCAAACCCAGCCAGAAGTAATTGACTGGGAGTTGATTTTGAAAGAAACAAAAAAAGAGCTGTAGCGATCAGCAGCATAATTTTGTCATGAGCCATCTTCTGGCGAGCTCATGACAAATATCATCTTGCATTCAGTTGGCTTGTTTCCCCCCTCTACTCCCTATTTTCACGGTCAGTGTAGTGAGCACTTGGATGCCTGGCACGAGGAGTTATGAATTGTTGTAGCCTGCATAGCAAGCGTTTCCATTGACCGAAAAAAATGAAACTGTCCCCCCCCCCACCTCCCCCATTTTCCATGCAACAAAAAGATCAAAAATCCTGTTCCCAGGAGAAACACTTGGTATGCAGGACAGGCTCAGTCATGGGGATTTTCTTAGCTTCCATAAAGGTCCTAGAGAGTTTGCTGAAAAGAGAGTACCAGTAATACATGTATGAAAAGTGCACTTCCAGGAATCCAACAGATTTTCCTTCCTCTAATTTCTTAGCTTTTCTTGTGACACCATTCAAGAGAAAATCAAAGCAAACATTTACACATAACTCACTGGTGAGTTTTCCAAATGCCAGGGAATTACCAGACATGGGAGTGAAAGTACTTTGTCAGAACAATGCCAGGAACACATTCTCTGCCCATTGTGACAATAATTATTTATGCAGTTGTTTTTGTCAATATTTCTGAGTAATTACAGTACTGTACCTGTCATCCTGATCGAGCCCTGTTTCCTGAGAAAAAATTTTAAAAAATTAGTGATGCATTATGCTTTGTAAACGCAGCTTAGCAAATCCATATGCAGACCCATAAAATTGTGCATGAATCATCATGACTACCCTGTTTAAGACTACGGTTCAATGCCATTAACCCTTTCTCTCCCATTAAAGACCTGCACTTACAGATTATTTTTACCCTACATCTAATGCTTGACCATGACTTGTTACTCATCAATGGGTATCTCCTAAGCGGTGCAAGATCTCCTAAGGGGTTAAACATCCTATCATCTCAACACACCTTTCCACTTTATACATCCTCTGAAATCATCCTAAATACATTGTGTTGTTTTTAGAACCTTTTCATTGAAATTTCACGATTTTATTGGCTTCATCCCATTGTTACTATTTTTCACATTACCGATAGCCTTTTTGTATTAATTTTAACTATTATAAATTCAGCTTCCATTGCTTTGTATTTTACATAACTGAGTACAGCAGAAGTTTCTGTCGAAACATGTTTTATAAACTCAAAGGTTTTGTCGCTTTTTAAAAATATGAAAGAAAAGATTAATGATTGATGTTCCATACCTCATCAGCCTCTTCAGCAGAAATGAGGTCAAACGGCAAGCTTAAATGGTAGAAAAATACTGAATGTCAAAAAACAGGGGCCTGATTCTTGAAAGTCCCATACGTTTACGGGCCATTGTCGGGTGTCACAGTTCCCTCTGTATCTCAAGAAAGGAGAGGATTTAAGTCATCAAACTCAACAGTCGCTATGCTTTTTGTTACCTTGAACACAATGTTAAAAGATCAGCTTTCCACAAGAGGCAGTTGGCAAGTTCACAAATGGCTTTTCAGGCCTGAAAAGTTTTCAGGACTTTTGAAAAACGGGCCCCAGGTCACAATTAAAACAAAAAGCACAAAAATAATTAATTGGTAGAATAAGTCTACAAAAAAAAAAATATCATTCCAGGGCATTTTTTTCCCTTACCTTTTTAAGACCGACAAGAGAGAAAACCCTTTCTTGGTTGGTTCACTAAAATCAAAGAAAAAATTAATAGAAAGCTGTTACCTAGCAAGGCAGTCAACCATTTGTGGATAACAGCACATTACGCAAGGAAGCCATCATTGCCAGCAGTATTATGTTTAGTGTGACAGCATTGTGATTGCACTGTCTGGAGAACACCCTTGACACATACACTGTAAATTGGTGTCCAGTGGGTGACAAATTCTTGACACAAGTACTTTTTTTGCATTTTTTAATTTTTTACAGCATTCAAATAGATATTATTTGATACTTCATAAATAATTTTGAAAACACCACCATAGATCTTTAATACACAAATCATTATCTACAATAACATGTACCTTTGCTTCTTCAGATGCTCAGGACTTGGACTAAGAAACGAATACAGCTCTTCACTCAAGCGCAGCTTTTCATCTACAAGCAATGTCTGACAAGAAAGAAATCAATAATTATAATAATTACGATACTATAATAGAAAAATGCCCAGATATAGACTACATACATGTAAATTTATTTATTAATTGTAAGAAAAATTAGTAATCATACAGACTGCAGACTGGGTGCCAAAGGCTGAACATTCTCCTCTATTTTTAGAAAATCACAAGGGCACTATCTTTTGTTATCTCCTACCTGTACATATTTACATGTGAACTATGAGGATTATTAAAACAGCTATTTGCAATATTATTGACTCCTCCTCTTATAATATACTGTAACAACATTATGCTGTTAATTTATGTTAACGCATAATTATGTAGTTATACATGTACCAATTAATGATTGTTACCTGTAGATATTCTTCTAAAGCCTTTCGTGATCTTTCAAGGAAATCATTGTCAATTGACTTGTACCACTTTTTTGATGGCACGGGCAGTTCACGAGTCAACCAAGCGCAACACTGCAAAAAGTAAACACCTTGATATCTAAACAATACGTTTAATTATATTTAATCTTAATTTTTATGCGGGTCAATAATGGTAGGTGCTGTAAGAGTTGCGACAGACAAGGAGAGAAATCAGTTTATTTTCCTCAGTGGAAAGGGGATCATCATACACTGTATACAGCTGTAGCATGGATTGTAAACTAACCCCTAGAATGGAAGAGACTAAAAGCAAGCAAGTTAACAAGAAAATCAATGCTAAAATACACCAGTCCACAGTGCCAAATTTCCCAAATACATGTAACTCTGACCAATACTGTGTTTCCATAGGAACTTCTGTATTGTCTCTATAACCTTTATCATGTATTTGCTCTTGAGATACTAACAGTACACTTCCTTCAGTAGCCAAGACTAGGCTGATTTAGCAACAGAACGGGAACATCAGTGGCGATGTTGCGCGCAGCAAAACTACCAAGGAGAATTTAGAATAGAAAAGAAAAGAGTGGAAGTCTATTCTATTCTGAATTCTCATTGGTGTTTTTTCTGCGCGTGCCGTCGCCACTGACATTCCCATTCTGTTGCTAACTCAGCCTACTGTCGAGTTTGGGGGGAAGTGTCAACCAAGGCACAATAACATGGTACTGTTGGGTGAAAACTACATGGCAAAAAAAGGTACAAATGAGGTAGGTAAAAAGGGGAATCCTTGGATAAAATAAGAGATAAAGAAAAACAATACAGTAAAGAAAGGCAAAAACTTACACAAGTGGTAAGTACTCCAAACCGGCAAGAACCTTCCAATAGATAGCTTACGGTTAAGCGAAAACTCTGAGTGAATGCACGAGGTATTAAAACGAGCGGGCCATGGGGAAGACTATGAAAAACCGAAAATTGGTCCCAGGGGACCTAACAAACACAATGATATTACACAAATCCTGCATATAGAACCATAACAAAGACACAAAGTTGGTAGTGACTTTCGTCAGCACCCAAAGCTTTATTTAAAAAAAAAAATCATAATTAATAATTTAATAGACAATGATGAAGTACCTCTTTCAGCTTGATATGAAGAGTCTCAAAATCTTTGAACTTGCGGGTGACAACCCAGCCTTCAGAATTGTTAGCCACATCCCCGTCTGTCGTTTTTGCCCCCTTACTCTCTGCTGTACTGTGAACCACAACTGCAAACACTGGGGCTGATCTTTCACCATCTGGGTTCCACTGACATGAGACAAAAAATAATATAAAATTGAGTTGATCTTAAAATGTATGGATATACAGCGCTCTCACACAAGGCTCCTTGACTGTGGAACACCCTGCCAGACAATATTAGGCTAGTGGAACACCTAAAAACAAAGTCTAAACTAAAAATCCATCTCTTTAATTAGGAATTTGTAGTTTTCGCTTTCATTGACTTTTACTAGACTAAGTTTCATTCCATTATCCAATTGAATTAATTTATATTTATAGCACTATTATTGTAAAGCGCCGCTGGATCTTTGAGAAGCATTGCGCTATATAAGCCATGTATTATTATTATTATTATTATTATTATTATTATTATTATTATTATTATTACTATTACTATTACAATTATTAATAATTTTAGGCCAGCAGGACCACAAAAAAGAGACCAAAGCAAACTAAATGATGATGATAATGAAAATAATAATAATAATCATTATCATCATCATCATAATACTTGTTCAAAATGCTAAAACGTCAAAAAAAAAAATAAATAATAAATAATAATAATAATAATATTAATGACGATAGCCAACAAAATGTCATATCATACCTCTACACTGGGAATCTCTACATTCCATTTTCCCAAATTTTTGCACCATTGATCTTGAAACAACAACAACAACAAAATAAGATCAGAAAAAGGGAAAAAAAGGAAATAATTAACATTAATTTGTACCAGGCAATAATACATCAATCACGAAATGCGAAATTGAAGCAGACTTTCACCACAGTTTTAGATGCTTGATGTCCCTTTCATGTACTAAGGGTTTTGGGTTTGACAGTATTTTGGCTTTCTACATGTACCTTAGATCTATGATCACAGGGTGGAGTGACTACTGTATTTTGGGGGTGAGGGGTGACGGGTGTAAAAACTGAAACAACCCAAAACATTACAAAAATGCTAACCAAAAATGCCTAAACATTATCTGAAGCATAATATTATTGTTCAGGCCTAAGGTTAGTATTTTTGTAAAGGTTTGGGTTGTTTCAGCTATAATTGTACCCTTGACCCGCTACTGCCACCTTCTTCACCCCTCACCATTGAAATACACATGTCGACATGCCGTCAACATGCAGAGGGACATGTTTGACGTTTTATTTTCCTTTGGCCCATTGAGTACTGAACTACCCCCCCATCGATCGTCTGGCTTTAGAAATTGGAAGAACATGCAAGGGGTCGACACTTTACCTGTTCTTTCCACATGAAATTCTAGTTGCATTCGCTCAGTTTTCACTTTCTCAATTTCCTGCTCTAACTGTTCCATTTCCTACAAAAAAAAAAATCCATTAGAGCAAAATCTTCAATTATTGTTGCATAAAATAATTTTGTTTTTCCTCTGTACTGAGGAATTACATGTATACCGTAATGGACAAAGAAAATCACTGAAGATAAGACTGATAGTGATGATTTCTTTTGTACATAGGCTATTGTAGTTAGTATAATATACCACCTGAACTTCAGCTCCATAACTTCTCCTAACAACTTCGAGTTGTTGTGTCTGTGGAAAGCACAAAATACACATGATTATTAAATTAATAATAGCAGAGCTCTGCAGTGCGCAGAGACCATGGGTTCATTAAGAAAACAACTATGGTAACCCATCTGTTCGAGAAAATTGGGTTTTGGTCACTGTACGACTGTATGAACGTCCACTCCTCCATGTGCGCCAAGGCATGGGCTCAAGTTTAACGCTTATCGAGGTGACCATATTCCTCCCCCCCTCCCCCAAAACCAAACATGGTGGTTCAAGGGTCAACTGAAAAAAAAAACTTTTATTACCTTTGAAGCAAGTTTTTTATCCAGAATCTCCAGTTTATTCACAATAGCATCACTTCTCTCCTCGACTGAGCTTGGTTTCTTTCCTAATGAATAACATGCTACTCATTCAATTGACAAAAATAATACTCGCGTTGGGTACATGCACCTTACAATTTCCTCAAATTCTTCCTAGAATTACTGGCATGGTTCACTGATCCAAAAGAACAGAAAAAGGTGATTACATTTCCATTCACATGGCATCTGACAGGATGCTATCAAGAAGATCCGCATAGAAATATTACAACATCTTGAGGTAAAAATTATCGGGAAAAATGTTCGATGTTTTGACCGAACTTTGGTCATTATCAAGCTTAAAAGTGAAGATAAAATTTTGCATACATATAAATATAAAACTAAGAAGTAAAAGTATGTAAAGTATGAGGATGTACAAAAGGGGGTGTTAAAAACACGCAAGAATAAAAAAGGAATAAAACTCTTTCGCATGAATTGAGTCTGACTGTACATTGAGGCTTGGTCTCAGTTCATTAATTAAAAACATTTCATAAATGAGACAGTCAAACTTGCTCTTGCACCTTTTTAAGATGGTAAAATTCCTCATAAGGTCATTGGGCACATAGGAATGTTCCACACGGAAATGCTTTCCAATGGAGGAAGACACATTCTTGTGCTCATCAACGCGTTAATACAAATGCCGCCGTGTGTAACCAACATAACCTGCATCACACAGGTCACATTTAATCCCTTGTTTATCTATTTAAATGTGACCTGTGTGATGCAGGTTATGTTGGTTACACACGGCGCATTTTTCCCGATAATTTTTACCTCAATTTGTTTTTAAAAGTCTTTACAACATCTTACCGATGCATGCTTGATATCAGTGAGAAAGTACATGTAGCTGCTTACCATCTTAACAAGCATAAACTCCATTGACTATTTTAAAAACACTACTTTCCTCAACATGAACAAAATAAGTTTGCAGGTGGTTTTTAACTTTCCATGCATTCAATGCATCTTTTGGCACTTCCCACTAAGCCTGGACACTAGCTTTGTTCTTACTGTACAATGGTTTTCTAGTGGACCAATGGGCAATTAATTTTTTCTATTGGAGGAGAAGCATAAAGTAAAATGATATTTTTACAAATCAGCAAATAAAGTGCTTTCAGAAAAGAAACTGCATTTGATACATGTACTTAATAAACAAGAAAACTGGATGGTCGATTTGCTGTCATAATAAGGATGATTTTTTTATCAGAGAGGTACCCGTATAGAAGAAAAAGGATCGCCGCTTGGCAGTTAATATAACAGCAAAATTATAATGATATAGCCAGACAAGTACCCTAGGTTGTATTCACATGGTCAAAAGCCACTTATTATTTTTGTTCAAGCTGCTACAATGTACAGTAGGTTGATGTCCAATGCACTGGAGAGGCTTAATTATTATTAATTAAATAAATTAAGATTTTTGTCGAAATTTCCACAAAATCCAGAATATTTTCCTCATAACATGGATGAATTTTTCTGAAATTCTTCTCTGCATCCTATCAGAAGCCCAGCACTTTGTTGTGTAGAATGTACAGCTCGATGCATTAAATTCATCTAACCTAACTTCGGAGTTCCATCACTTTCATCCCCCTCTTTCTGCAAGTCAAGTTAAGAATTATTGTCATAAACTCCACATTAATAAACCATAAAAAGGTACATTGATTATCTGCTTCACATTGCCACTGAATAAATGTGTCAGTGAAGCAAGCCTCCATCCACCAGATCTAACTTCCTAACATCAGCTGAGGGTTTTTTTAATTTATCAAGAGGCAACAATGGCTCACTTGAAAGAACAGTCGCCTAGTTTCACAAATGTTGTCAGCATCATGTTCCCAATAGGATTTCCAAAGGATAATTTTACTTGTTGCCCTTGCTCTAGGAGGTTTTATTTGGGTTCTCTGGTATTCCTCTCCACTCAAAAAAATAAATTTCTTTTCTTTTTGAATCATATGCCCTATTGGTGCATCAGTAGTAAATTGATTTGACAAAGTGATCATCAACTTTAATGTCATCATCATCATCATCGTTAAACCGCAGACCAGGGCCCAGTTGTTCAAACGATGGATAGTGCTATCTGCCGGATAAATCACTATCCATTGGATAAGTCATAGCGAAACCAATTGCGCTATCCAATGGATAGTGATTTATCCAGTGGATAGCGCTATCCACCTTTCGAACAAATGGGGCCAGATGGCCAAGTTATAAAATCGGACTACTGATGATGATGATGATGATGATGATGATGATATCTTAAAAAAATTAATGGCATATTACATCATCATCTGTGGTATCTGCATCCTCATTCCAGTTGAATTCCATATCGTCATCATCTCTGTTTTGAGCACGCAAATCATCCATTTCTGCCTCAGACTGGCAAACAAACATGGAATATTCACCGCTCAACACAAACTTGCGATAAAATTTCTCCTCCAAGCTGTTGAAGACCTTTTTCTGTGCATCAAAGAAAGCTTGTAGGCCATGTGTTCCATTCAGATACTGTTCCATTCCTCGGATGAGTGTAGTGTCCAACTTAACAGATTTGTCTGAAGATGGTGCAACATAGACTTGATAAATTTCTTGTGCACTCTTGTCAAGCTCGGTGTGTTTGACCAGCTTGAGATTCTCAACTGCCATCCAGAAACTACAAAAAACATAGCAGAATGTAATTACATGTATGGTAAATCAGGACTATGGAAACCACCCCTCTTGTGGCACCAAGCAACAACCTTTAGGCTCTTGGCCTCATTGTGGCTGCACTTGCATTTCTCCTTGTTAGCCAGTGAGCGACAAAAGGTCACAGTACACTGTACATGTACATCTAGTCAGCTGTAAATACATGTACACTGCGGTACCAGGATTTGCCATCTCTGAGCTGGAGCACAAACTTACCACCTCAATAGAACCTTCAACCAGATGAATATTTTTAGCTACATCCCTGATTATCCTTGTTCCTTTTGCATTGTCTCTGGTTCAGCACAATGATGCCTTACATGAAGGTGGTGGCTACTCCAGAGGCACAACCTGTATACCTATATACATGATTGTACTTCTCTGTCCCAGAACACCTCCCTGATGCCACCAACCTGGAACTGGGTAACAGCCTTGCTTGATTTAATGTAGTTGTTACCGGTTGGTTGAACTTGCTTTCAGGAGAAATGATTTCATGATTGTGTCTGGTATTCATTATCAAAAATAAAGACAAAGAAATTACAAATCAACCTCCAGCTGTAAAATCACTTTGACTTAAGATCACAATCATAGCTGGGTTGCCAGGACTTGCTTATAGCCATTGCAGAGGTCTCACCTACAAGTAGGGACTGGCTGCCAAGGGTGGAAGCTCCTGTGTATCAAAGGAATCCAAACCCTACTCAATGATTTGGCTGTTACTGGTAATTCCCTAATAATTATTTTATAATCTCTCACCTAAGCATATTTTTGCTCCCGGTTTTATTCTGCAGAAACAACATGAAGAAACTCCTGGCCAAGCTATTCTCCATGACTTCATTAAAACTCAGTACTTTGGACTTAGTTTTGCCGGATTTTTGAGATGGCTTGAGCTTCTCTTGCCTGGCTTGCTTCATTTCTGCAGCCCCATGGTTGGTGTAATCTGGACCACCGAGAAGTTTGATGCGTCGTTCACACTGGGATTTGGCAACAGTACATTGGTTGATGTAGCGTTTGAGATTGCGAGCTCTTAGCCGAGCATCCTTCTTGACTGCTTTGCCTTGTTTGTCATCCTGTCCAAACTGGTCAATTCCTTTTAAATTATTAATGGTGGTAGCCTGCATAATTTCTGCAATGACGTGATACCTTAAAAAAAATTAATGAGAAATAATAAAAAAATATTTGTATTAACAAAAACTTGAGGATTAGAAAAAAAGAGAAAAAGGAAAACATAAGTTGATAGCAGCTTTTTAAAATAAAATACAAACCTTTCACAACACGAGTGAAGCTAGGATTGCTTTCACAGTGGTTTCATTAACCCATTAGGGACCTTAAGACCTACGACGGCGACTTTAACAAAAACATCACCTCCAAATATCACTTTGTCTTATCATAATTCTTTCGTGGTTGTTCTATCTCGTTCACTTCTTACAATTTGGGTGAAGTATCGTAAAAATAATTAATACGAGCAGTTACAAAGTCAATATAGAGAATGAAAGATTCTCTGCTGCATGCTCACGTTGTCGTTAAAACCTCAAATTTGGTAATTTCACGTCGTCCTTATGCAGAGTACCGTAAGAATCTGTCCTAAAATCCGTGCTGCAAGTGCAGCACGATTATTTATGCCCTTTTAACCAGTCAGTGATATCATTGTTTTGCGCAGTTGTTGTTGCTGTCGCCGTCGTAAAATCTTAAGCTCCCTATTGACCCCTTGGAGAGGGACTGGCTAATGCCAGACGATTTTACTCTTCAGTGGGGGTGGTCCATGTGTCAATGGGTTAAGGTTTTAGGAGGTCATCAGAGTTTTTCATATGGGCAGTTTTTCATGTTTAGCAAAAGAAAGTAAGTCGGGATAATGAAAACAACAACACAAAGTCATGTCAACAGCTGGTCAATTTGACTACTGCCTGGCGCTAAATAAATCCATTGCATGATTGCACCCCTTGTAAAATTAATGTAGTTTAAACTATTTCAATGTCGATTTGTTCCTTTCTTTCAGATTACAATAATGAAAATCAAAATTGAACTGGTTTGAAAAATTTTCTACCAAGGAAAAAATTGAATCACAACAAGTCAAGACCCCTTGTGCTTTGGACTCTTTTCCCTGGTCCCTTTTGAGTTGGGATAATCAAGGCTTGATCATATTCCCTGTCATATCAAACCTACATGTATCTTAAATGTCCTTTTATCTTGAGCAGTTCCCTGTTGACTCCCGACAGGCCCAGAAAATTGACCACTGTCATTCAAAACTCCTTCAAATCTCACTTCCCTTGGGAATTTATCAAAAAAACAGGTTCTACTGTACGTGTACAGTATGCTGAGCATGAGTACTCTGTTCATGAAGTGTATTTCTGAAAAAGGAATAATTTACACATTGACTCCTGGTAGTATAATCAACAGATTTTACTCTGTCTAACACCAGATGATTTTACCCGTCAACTGGGCAGGGATGTAGATAGAACCCAGAAGCCGGAAAAAATCGCTGGCTATTCCCAATAAATTTCTGGGTGATCAAGTAACTAATTTGAGTTTTTGGGATTTGTCATCTATTTTATAATTTACGAAAAAAGAAATGTACTACACACTCAAACAGTACTGACGGAGACTGGTTGTAGAAATGTCCCAAAGGTTGATTCATTACAAGGGTACGTAAAACGTGATCCAAGATCTTGTGTGTTTGGTAAAAAGCTCATTGGCTAGCGGTATTTCTACTTCCTGTACGTCAAATAATGTAAACCCGCAGTTCATGTATTTCAACCATATCGTATAAGCTGAAATGTCGGTGACAAGTAGGAGGAAAAGTGATTCTGAGATACTTGGTATAAAGAAATTCTTCAACTCTGCTGAAGCTACTTCATCAAACTCTGGCGGGCCGAGTGAAAATTCAAAGAAAGCGCTATTACTATGGCAGAATTGGCACGAGACACAGAGGGCACATGTTCAAACAAAGAGACATTTTTTTATTAAAACTTAGGCAACAAGAACTTGTGTGGAAACATCACAAATGGCCTTGAATTTAACTCCTAAAATCGAGGAAAATGCATTTATGAGAGTCTAAAATTAATTTCAAAATTTTCAGGGAAGTATGCCCCCAGACCAATCTGGAAGGGACACGCCAGAGGCGTGTCAAACTGGGCCTTCTGCCTGTTAAGTGCATGTTACCATCTTTACAAAATTTTAGCTCCATCCCTGAACTGGGGGAGTCTGAGGAGTTAACAAGGTAATTAGGAGCAATGATGGGGATGGCTCTGGTATTTGCATCCTTTATGATGAATGGCTATGGTAAATGTATTTTTGATTGCACCTGATGTCACGGTGGCCATGTTGGTGGAAAGAACAATAGTGAAAAAGTCTCTTGGGAATTAGACTCTATTATTATGCATACTTGACCTACATTTTTCTATTGTTTTGGCACCAACATGGCCGTCTTATCATGTGAGTGCAATCAAGGAATTTCGTGACACAACAAAATTGATTCTTGAATACCTGATTTGCTTCAAGGCTTCCACAGAGTTTGATCCATTAATCATTTTAATGAAATCTTCGTATGTTTCTGCATAAGCATAACCTTGCTTATGCTGAGCTGTCAGAGCTTCTTTCGCTTCCAAATGGACAAGAAGGGTTTGATTGATGTAGTCCGGATCGCAGATCATGTCAGCGAGAGGCTGAAAAACAGAAAAGGCTAAAATTTCACGTAGAAGATACCGCATGGCTGTACAACGAGAATTCTTGGGAGGCAATAGACAGTAGAGGAGAACTTCAGAGGCCTTACGCAAATAATTGAGTTCGTCTTCTCTGCTCTTGAGGCATGGATGGAGCACGAAAGGCAGTGCATTGTCGGAGAAATTTCGTGTGTCTGCGAGACGAAGCTGCTGGAAGTGCTTGCTAAGGATTTCCACAACATCGTTGGAGAGAAACTTCACGGTATCCACGCCTTTGAGTCTTTCAACAACATTCGATGTAATGATCCAGAGTTCTTCAGTTAATAGATCAACGAAAGCAGTTTCATCTTTCCCTAAATCACGGAACCATGACAGGCAAAAATCGCGAATAAACAAATCAAAAACCTCCTGGATGGTCTTGTCAACCGGCCGAGAGACAAGGGTCTTATGCTTGTAAGGCAAATGGCTTTGGGTCTCAGTCAACCTGGCAAGGTAACGACTCACAGTTTCGACTTTCTTCGAAAGCTTTGGTGTCGGTGGAATTCGCTGCTTTCCGGACAGAAGGTAAAGCATAATGCCGGAGAAAATCCCCAGAACAGCAACGAAACAGTTCCATAAGGCTGAGAAGAGAACTTGAAGAAAGCCGACTTGCCACAGCACAGCGAACAAGAAGACACAACCGCTCACCAGGTAAACTTGCATCCTTCGTATAGTATCAGCTCACGGTGATATAAAAAGACTTAAACACAAACACTGTGAGCCGTCAAGAAAGACTTTAGCCATTTTCAAGGAGGGATTCCCACAATTTGAAACAGCGTACTTTCCCCTTTTCGTGAAAACATTGGATCAGCGCCTGCGTTCACAGCGGCAGTACACAGCTCATCGTGCGCGATGGTACTTTCTTATAGCAAGCCGCTGTTAAAATGTAGTCGTTTTGGTTTCAAAATGGCCGAACAATCGGAAAGAGACACATTTGTCCCTCTCAGAAAAACTGTTAAAAGAAAAGTAGCTAGCGCTGAAAGGGAAGATAACTTGATGAAATCGTACTACCATGAACAGGCAAGTGTCTCTCAGCTCTCTGATGAACAAATTGATGAAATAAGGTGGCAAAATGGGATCGAGATTCAAGGGGAAAACTGCCCCAGACCCATTACAAGTTTCAGAGATTTGAATTTACCTCCAGAACTTCGACAATACTTGGCAGATAATGACTATAGAAGGCCGACATCGATTCAAATGCAAGCTCTGAGTTGTGTAATGAGCGGTAGAGACATCATTGGTTTGGCGGAGACTGGTTCAGGTAAAACGTTGGCTTACACGCTGCCTTTGTGCATGTTCCTGAAAACAAGGCATCCATGTTTACCAGAAGAGGGTCCATTGGCTCTGATATTAACTCCTACAAGAGAGCTTATGAGGCAAGTCTCGGATCACGTGTCAGGATTACTAAACTATATGTCGACCAACCCAAGAGAGATGCCATTACCATTAGCCAGCACTAACAATTTTGGCATCACGCAAAACCAGGACATTCAGATGACTGCCTCAAACAATCTAAACACCACGTACAGTTCTCGAGATAACTACAGTCAAGGCACGCATTGGATGCAAAGCTACCAACCTCAAAGATACAACGTGACCTTTCCAGAAGAGACATCTGTCGCCGTTCGATACCAAGCAACTGGTATTTGCGGTGGCATACCAATCCATCAGCAGGTAAAGCAATTGAAGAGCGGAGTTGACATTGTCATAGCAACACCTGGGCGACTGCTAGACTTGTGTGAACGTGGCGTTCTCAATTTGGACAGTGTATCCTATTTGGTCATTGATGAAGTTGACAAAATGCTTGGTATGGGAATGGAAGAACAATTAAGGAAGATCGTTGGCCTAGCAACTGGCTCTGAAAGAGCCAGGCAAACACTATTGTGGACTGCGACTATGCCAGAATCTTTAGAAAGACTGGCAAGATCGGCAGTGCTTAATCCCATAACAATTCAAGTAGGACCTGCTGGTCTGATTTCCCCAACTATACAACAAAATGTCATGTTTTTGTATCATTGCGAAAAACCGGCAAAACTGCTCCAAGTCCTGCGAAGCACTCCATTTCCGCCTGTAATTGTTTTTACGTCGTCCATTCAGAATGTGGACTATGTCGCCGGGTTACTCAAGGATGAACAGTTCCATGCATCTGGTCTCCATTCAGAAAAATCACAAGATTATCGCTTTAAGCTTGTTAGCGCATTTCGTGATGGCAAAGTTGATGTCTTGGTGGCTACTGACGTCGGTTCACGAGGTCTTGACTTTCCAGAAGTAACGCATGTTGTAAACTATGATTTGCCTGACAGTATAGAAGACTATGTTCATCGATGCGGCCGAACAGGC
>NC_090872.1:24278098-24295598 GCF_036669935.1 Montipora foliosa
CGCTCGCTCGCTCGCTCTCTTTCGCAGTCGACTTGTGCTTGTCTAAAGGCAACCTTACACAAATTAGATTGCTTATTCTACTTAAGTCACAAAATATCAACTTATCAAAAGTCTCCATATTTCTTTTCCAAAATCAGAAAAAAAAGACTTTGAAATAATTATTTCACACTTTTTGGACATATGACAGTGTCAAATGTCTATGTCTGAATGCCAATAGAGCTATAAAATGTTGAGCTTGGAATTACAGCAACCATAATAAGTAATTAGTAGAATTTTAGAGATGAACAAAGAGTTTCCAACCATCTGATTGGTTGAGGGGTTTCCTGTAGAAATAATATGATTTTATATTCACCCCACTAGCTGGTTAATATAAAGCATGTTGTATAGTCGACCAGTTTGTATGACTGAATTTCCATACTTAAGTACGAGAAGCGACAGCTTGTCGCTTGCCATGCATATGCCGTTAACAATACAATACAATACAATGCAATACAATACAATACAATACAATACAATACAATACAATACAATACAATACAATACAATACAATACATACTTTATTGACCACTCCCCATAGGGGCTTTTTAGGGCCAGTGAAACACAATAGAGAGCTTTAGATTAGCGATAGCCAATGTGTATTAGCGACAGTGAATGGAATTTAGCGACAGCGAATAAGGTTCAGAATAGCGAATGGACTCTTGTGATAGCAAATGTGTTCCCGGAAAGTGTGTGTGTGGGGTACTAAAGAAATTTAATACGGGGAGGCTCTTGGCAGAAAAGATACCCCTTTCGTATACCTTCCATTGACAAATGGTACCCTTTTCGTATACCTTCGATTAGAAAATAGTACCCCTTTCACAAAGCTACTTAAGAACACTACACTCCCTCGGTCATAAGGTATGTTCAAAAATAAGACACAAACAGCAGTGATAAACATATTGAACTTGTTCATTTTGATTATGACTCGACGTTTCGTATGTGCTCTACATACATTTTCAAAAGTAACCGTTGAAATTTAAAACAGCTATTTATATATAACAAAGCGGATGAGGGGACTGGAACTTAGATTAAGCAAATACTTAACAGTAAAATATATAATAATAATCATATGATAATAAAAACAGAAAAGATTAAAAAATTAATAAAGCATCAGCTTTTCACTTCCGACGTTGACGTTGGAAGCCGTCGGAACGTCGGAAGTGAAAAGCTGATGCTTTATTAATCTTTTCTGTTTTTATTATTATTATTATATATTTTACTGTTAAGTATTTGCTTAATCTAGGTTCCAGTCCCCTCATCCGCTTCGTTATATATAAATAGCTGTTTTAAATTTCAACGGTTACTTTTGAAAATGTATGTAGAGCACATACGAAACGTCAAGTCATAATCAAAATGAACAAGTTCAATATGTTTATCACTGCTGTTTGTGTCTTATTTTTGATCAAAATACGATGGCCCAAGAACAAAAGTATTTACCATAAGGTATGTGTGTTCGAAATATTTTAATGAAAAGCCCTTTTAAATACCTAAAAGTGACAGTTTTCTCTACCCTTTCATATACTTCGACTCGTGAAATCCCTACCCTTTCATATATTCCTGAAGCGTGAAAAAGGTACCCCTTTCGGGCGGAGCCTCCCCGTATAGGCCATTATAGCGAGTACCCCCTCCCCTGGGAATGTGTATTAGCGACGGCGAAAGAGAACTATATTACGGTATTTAATTGCACTTACAGTATTGATGGTTTCCATCTGACATCACGTTGGTCGCGGTTGGTGTACGGAACAATGCAGTAAAATGCCTATTGGCATTACACAAAACTTGTGGGGCCATTTTCTATTGTTTTGTACACCAACATGGCCGACTCATCACGTGGATACAATCCAAGAATTTGTTTTCTTATTTTATCCTTATTTCCAAACAGCACGAATACTGTTTCCGGTTCATCGCATCATTCGTATCAAGTGGATCCCGTGTATATCCCGATTGGAAACTTCAGTCCTTCTGAGCCTCAGGTATTTTTTTTGTCCCACCTTTTCTGCTAACGAGGTTATGAACTGAAAGAGCTTGTCACCGAGCAAAACACCTTTCCTTGAAGCAAGTTCACATGATCTTCAGACTTTCCGCTTTTCAGTCTTTTATTGACATCAAAAACACCGAGCTATTCGAGCGAATGGTTAGCTTGGACTTCAATTATTTCCATACTCTCGCAAATCTTAGCGTTACAACGGACGCTTTCATGCTTTGTTTGGGTGACAGTGGTTGTGGACAGTTCAGATAGTTTGTAGGGTCGAAGATGAATAGAGTGCGACAGTTACGAAAAATTGCAAAAAGACAACTTGCAATGGCAAATTGGTGGGCTGGACGTGGTGTTCTGTAGTTTACGCAACATATTTCCGTTTCCGTCAAGTACCCATGCTGAAATATATAACAAAAAAAGACATTGAGGATATGAATCTAGTACTCAAAGTGAGGGTATCCGGTATTTTCGCCAACAAGTCGTTTCGTCAAAAAGGGATTCACCCACAATCAAGTCGTTATCACAGGGATTGCGCACACTTCAAGTCGATTCGAGACAACCTTGTTGGCGAAAGGATGTGCGGGCGAAATAACCATAAACCAAATTGGTTGGGTATTGTGGAACTCTGATACAAATCTGCAAAATAAGTATTATATTGACTGTCTCGTTGGCACTTAGCGATAGCTATTACTAGTTTAAGGAAAAGATTCTTCAGAAAAGGGTTTGGTCCTGAATTTATGTTGTTGCGTATAGTTGATTTGACACGAACTGGGTTCTTGTTTTTACTCATGTAGTGAAATAGGAAGGGTTTTTTGCCTCTGCTAGAAAGTATGTACATACATACATACATACGTTTATTTCACGTCCCCAAGGGGCTTTTCAGTGAAATACAAATACTACAATGAAATACAATAAAATAATTCTATATGAATAAAATTTAAAATGCGCTAAGAAAAACAAATGCCATACTAATGCGGTATTGGATAAATTCAGCTAGCTATCCATTAAGAGTCTTTTCCTTATCAAGATTTTAAACTGAGCTAACGATTGACTTAACTTAATTACTTGAGGTAGAGCGTTCCAAAGAGATACCATACGATAGTAAAATGATCTTTGGCCAGTTGCGGTTTTAAATAACGGTATATTTAACAGCTGTGAGTTTCTAGTTTTGCGTGTTGATATTGATGAACGTTTAATGAATTGATCAGATAGATACCCCGGAACAAGGCCATCATGCATTTAAATGCCATAATTGAATCGCGATAATACATGTGTTGTTTCACGGGGAGCCAGTTGAGTTGTTTGAGAATGGGAGTAACATGATCGTATTTCTTTGACCCACTAACAATTCTACAGGCAAAATTCTGAACAGCTTGGAGTTTAGCAATGTTAGATTGTGAAGTATTGCTCCAGACTGAAGAGCAATAAAAAAGTTTACTAAAAACTAACGCATTGATAATAATAATTAAAGTGCGTTTGTCAAAACAATGTTTAACACGATTTATCTGGCCTAGTCGCGACATACAAGAAGCGACAGTTGCAGTGACATGATCATCAAAGGTTAAACTTGTGTCCAATATAACACCAAGGTCTCTGGCAGCCTCCACTGGAGCAAGCTGTTTTCCAAGGAACGAAAGCTTGAAGTTGCGTGTTTTGGCGGCCCCATGCTTACTGCCACAAACTAGGAGCTTCGTCTTGTCAGGGTTTAACAGTAACTGGTTATCGAAACACCAGTTACGTACTCTTGTAAGATCTTGATTTATTTCTGCGACTATACGTGATTGATCTTGAAGCCGGAAAGACAGCAAGAGCTTAGTGTCGTCCACGTAGCACTGGACAGAACAATGTTGTGGAACTGATGGCAAATCATTCATATAAATGTTAAAGAGGAGTGGCCCTAAAATACTCCCCTGAGGCACTCCACTGGCCACGTGTAGTCGTTCCGATGATGCTGTCCCAATCGTGACAACCTGATAGCGAGCGGTTAGATAACTACGAAAGCACTACAAAGCTAAAGGCGAGGCACCGATGTCCTGCAGCTTGACAAGAAGCAAGTTGTGATCTATACTGTCAAAGGCCTTGCTCATGTCAAGCAGAATTACCGCCGTCAAGTGCTTTTTATCAATCGCACTCAATATCATGTCGGTGGTCTGAATCACAGAGGTTTCGGTGGAGTGTTTCTCTTTGTTACCACTTTGTTTGGTAGATAAGCGGCCTTTAGAAGTTAGGTATTCCATAAGCTGATTGTGAGCCACTCTCTCGCACACTTTTGATAGAATAGGTAGAAGTGATATAGGTCTGTTATTATTGGCTATTTCGTGATCGCCTTCCTTGGGTATTGGTTTCACCTCGGCAATTTTCCACACATTTGGGAAGCAAGCAGAAAAAAGTGAGGTGTTGATTATCGAAGTAAGAGGGTACGAAATGGCTTGAAGGCAGTCCCTAATTATCCGTACAGGTATATTATCGATCCCAGGGGCTTTGTTTGGGGCCATGTTCTTAATAATAGCTTCCACCTGATGGCATTTAACGGGGGTAAAAGAAAATTGTTCGGATGTCGGGTAAATTCTTGCTTGAAAGGAATTTCGGCCTAATGTGTAGTTGCATTCAGCTGTGGCTGCCATCTCTTTTATCTTTTTAATCGTGTTTTCGCCGACACTTGAGAAGAATTGATTAAATTCATTAGCCACGCCTTTATGATCTTTACTGTAGCTTCTCTGAGCAGTTGACTTCTTTGGTATGCACGAACGGATCGATTTCCATATGCAGTTTGTATTGTTTTTGTTATTTTGAATTTGCTGATTTACATATTCTCTTTCTGCAAGCCGAATTTTTCTTTTTACCTCGCGGCAGCAGATCTTGTATTGCAGCCAGGCATAGGAGTTTTTGCTTTTCTTAGCAATTTTCTTCCAATTATCTCTTATTCTCATAAGCTCACGGATTTCCTCGGTGACATAAGAGTTTGGACGCCCACGTATTTTCATCATTTTGATCGGTGCATGTTTATCTAGGATATCGTTGAATAAAAAGTTAAAAGCATATAGTTTGTCCTCTGCATCATCAAAAATATCCAGCAAGGACCACGGGACTTCAGACATATCTTTATAAAACCGATCAGCTGCATAACCCTTAAAACTTCTCCCAGTCATATATGTTAATTTACGGCGTTCCTTCTTTATGCGAAGAACAACATAGGGAAGATCATGGTCGCTTATTGAGCTTGGCATAACATTAGTTTCAATAACTTGCTGAGGGTTTGAGGTTATGATCACATCAATCAATGACTCGGTAGTTTTAGTTACGCGAGTAGGTCTCGAGACTAATTGGGATAAATTGAAGCTGTTACAGAAATTTGTCAAAGCGATGGCTCCTCTGCAATCCGGCTTAAGCATATCGCAGTTTCCGTCCCCGAGTATATATATCGGCTTATTTCGCAAGGAAGCAGTGATCAAACTTGGAGTTAAATAAGTGTCAAAACAAGTTAGCGGAGTGCCAGGTGGCCTGTACATTGCACAGATTACAATTGACTTAAGGTTTCTAACCTGAAGATTTATCCATAGTTGATGTAAGCCACTGTCTGAGATGTTTGAAATGTCATCAAGAACCTTCACCTTGTAGGTTTTCCGGGCGTAAACGCCCACTCCGCCGCCTGGCTTGGTGTTTCGATCAATCCGATAGAGGTCGTAACCTGGGATTTCTAGTTCCAGGTCGGTAATAGAACTGTTTAGCCAGGTCTCCGATAAAGTGAGCACGTCGAACTTGTTCTGCGAGATGGTATGTTTGACAAGTTGAAGGTGCTCGCGGTTCTTGAGAGAGCGAACATTGAGATGTCCAATTTTAAGATTATTAGCACTCTTGCGGTTTTGCTGCTTAAAAATTGTAGGACCCGGGTTGGGGTTAATATCCCCGCTTGTCTGGAGACGAGTAAGCTGGAAGGTTGATGTTGAATTCGGGTAATGGTTTAGTCTTGAACAGGAGTAGCCTTTGGTTTCAAAATGGCGTCTTCGCTGCCACTTAAGCGCTGGTTCTTGAAAGAATAGTACTAGCTCCGTGTGCAATTCCTGTCTCGTATTCCACAGGTTAGAGAAAGCATGAATGTTAATATCTCCATTTGAAGTCAATAATAATCCAGAATAAAGAATGAAGCCTGTAATAATAACAAGCATGAAGCCAAAGCTTCGAGCACGCTGGTCGTTCGCCATGTTCGTTTGTTGGTTCTCTACTCTCTCTCTCTCTACTTTGTTTTAATAAAATATTTCGCTGGAAAACGCTTTTGTGACATTTTCGGCCTTCGTTGATTCATCATGTTGTGTGATATTCGAGCTTAACAAATTTGGGGAATCCTGCAGACTCTTTGAAGGCGCCCAGTCAGGAAGCTGCGCATGCTATGAACCAAGACAGGGCGCACGGACACCGCGGCAAAATGAGTGCGCATGCTCCGCTTCGATTCATTTGATTTTATTCGGCGGGTGAAGGAAAAGTTCTATTGGACCTTTTGTTGATCAAGATCTCACGCTCAACATGGACTCGACAGAAAAACTAAACAGTAGTTCCGAGTTGTTTCCAACGAGAAAGTCAAAAGAGGTAAGCTTATTTTAGGCATGAAATATTTATTTTTTTATGTCGTTTCCATGGAAGTTATCTTTGCCAAACCATGTTTGCTCGTGTTTCGGGCACACCGTTGAAGACCTAAAAGTTGTAAATTTTAAACTGATAACATTTTTCCTTGACTGTTTTTTGCCTAGGGGCAATTCCTCTAAAAACGCGGAGGGTTTTGACAAAACAGAAGTTTTAACCTCTGACAAGTGATAAGAGAGCCATGGATTTTTCTGTGACCTGGTTCTCCACAGCAAGAGCAAATTATGGTCTGTATGCTAGATGGCGATGCTCTTTCTTTTCCACCTCTGTGTTGCTTTACAGGACACACCAGGTTGTGGTATGATTAAATTTAATTGATCTCTAGATTTCTGTTGATTTCATTGTCCCAGTCATCTGACCTGAAGAAATCTCATTTTGACTGTCATTACTTTCAAGATGTGAGCAACTGTTTTTATCTGCACCTCTTATTAAGGGAGTCAGTTAAGTTGTTTAGTTTTTTTATAAAGGAACCTTTACAAATAGGGCACAGATTTCCATGTTTTTTTCAAGTATCTTAAGTGACATCTGTGCATGAAAATGACCAAGTGATAATAATAAATTATTGTTTTACTTTGATCAGTTTCCTGTTGTTTCTTAAACATGTCATTTATTCTTATTCCAGTGCTTAAGTCTAAAAGTCTTCCTGGTGTGTGTGTGCTGATCTGGTCAAACCATACATGACAAGCAACATTCCAGATTGTTTTCAGAGATTGTGATGAGGATTTCAGCGTTGAATATTTTATTGGTTTTGTGATGAAAAAAGCCAGGGTTGTTATTCATCTCTCATTTTTTCCTGCATGAGATCCTGCATGATGACAACAGTATTACTGCAAATTAAACATCACAGATGTGAGCATGTCAGTGATTAATACAAGATGGTTTCCAAACAGCTCTTATAAATTGTCGAGAAAAGGGACGATAATTATTTACTTGCCACACCTTCTAAGTCAATGTTTGAACAAGCAAATATAATTTGGTTTTTAATTCAAGTAAACTGTCTTACTTTCATTAATACAGCTGTATGTTATTGTAGTCTTTCTCTTGCTGAGCATGGGTTTGGATATTAACTTCTGAGAATGCTCCTACTTGTAATAGTCTTAATAATGAATATACGGTACCTACAACAATAAAATTAGAGAGATATTTGAGTTACTGTATATTGTGTTTTGTGGTAACACATACCATAGTAGTTGTTGTGGTTGTTGTTGTTGAAAAGGAATCAGATAGAGTCATTGTGGGTCCAGATAGAGCCATTGTTAGAGTATGAAGCAGAATGCCTCTAGTCTTGCTGGATGTATGATTACATTCCTCTCTCAGTATCTTTACACACAGTGCAAAATTTAGGCTGGATTTTTGCTGGTGGAATGCATGCAAAAGTGAAATCAGTATTTTCCAAACACATGCAGGTGAATGTTTTCTGTTTCATTATCATGATTCTCATGTCTCCCCACCCTCATCCCAGCAAGGCTCTACAAGGAGATCGACGAAGCTGGAGAAGGAAAAATGCTGAAAAAATATTTTCAACGATGGACCACTACCAAACTCCAAGTAAAAGGGAAACATCAAGTAGCATTGGAGTCAAATTTATACTTAGTTTCAAAACTTTTTTGCGATCCTCTCTTAAAATTAAGACTTATTTTCTTTATTTTATTGCCTCGCTCTTGTAAAAGTAACTAGTGTTGTAAAATATGAGAATGGAGGGCAGGTCAGTGACTTATCCAAGTTGCCGAATGAGTGGGATGCGGGCATGAAAAGAACTTAAGCTTATTTCTCACTTTCAAATGATTCCAATGAAACAAACAGACGGTTTCCTCATTCAACAGGAGCAACATAAGCCATCTTCGCAGAGGGAATTATCATTCTGCCCTTGCAAAGATGTTTAGCCGTCGTTTTCCTTCTCAGTGCACAGTTTTCCCCCCCAGAGGTTTACCAACGCAGAGACCATCGCGACTAATAACATTACGAACTTCGTCCTTTTGCTCTAGCGCTCGAATGCAAGGTAAAATTCTCCTGGTTTGAACCATAGCTTTTTGGTTTGAAAAGACACACGGAAGATTAGTCTTTCAGGAAGCTCTCTTCAAAATTTAAACCTTATCAAAGTAGTGTTGTCCTTATCATCGCAAAATGAAAACAAACACAGAGAATTTAAATTGCCGCCATTTTGCCGCGCTGTTGTTTCTATTGCAAATTTAATTGGTACCAGTCCCTCGCGCGTGGAAACGATTCGCGCGTGGCTCAAGCCTGCGCACTCATTTTGCCGCGGTGTCGGGCGCACGGTCGGGCGCACGGACACCGCGGCAAAATGAGTGCGCATGCCCTGCTTCGAACACATTCGAGCTTTTGAGATCTTTGTTTTTGAGTGTTTATTTGGCGGTGAAGGAAAAGTTCTTTTGTACCTTTTGATGATCAAGATCTCACGCTGAACATGGACTCGACAGAAAAACTAAACAGTAGTTCCGAGTTGTTTCCAACGAGAAGGTCAAAAGAGGTAAGCTTATTTTAGGCATGAATTTATTTGTTTATGTCGTTTCCATGAGTTATCTTTCCCAAACCATGTTTGCTCGTGTTTCGGTCACACCGTTGAAGACCTAACAGTTGTAAATTTTAAACTGATAACATTTTTCGTTTACTGTCTTTCGCTTAAGGGCAATTCCTCTAAAAACGCGGAGGGTTTTGACACAACAGAAGTTTTAACCTCTGACATGTGATACGAGAGCCATGGATTTGTCTGTGACCTGGTTGTTCACAGCAAGAGCAATGGCTTGTCTGGTAGATGGCGATGCTCTTTCTTTTCCAGCTCTGTGTTGCTTTGCAGGACACACAAGGTTGTGGTATGATTAAATTTAATTGGTCACTAGATTTCTGTTGATTTCATTGTCCCAGTCATCTGACCTGAAGAAATCTTGTGGAAAGTTTTGATATCTGGCTGGCTGTCATTTTGACTGTCCTTACTTTCAAGATGTGAGCAACTGTTTTTATCTGCACTGTTTGACAAAACCTCTTATTAAGGGAGTCAGTTAAATTTAGTTTTTTTTATAAAGGGACCTTTACAAATAGGGCACAGATTTCCATGTTTTTTTCAAGCATCTCAAGTGACATCTGACCATTTGTTGTTGTTATTTGTTACTATTGTAGGTTTGTAGTTTCTTTTCGGTGTGGAAAAAGTGATCCCTACCAGTGAATTTTTATGCCAAAAAAATGTTTCTACCCATGAGTTAACCTGAAATTCAGTCGCCTCTCTCCCCGAGTGACTTAGCGAGTGGAGGAGGCGGCTGAAAATCAAGGCTAACCATCAGTTTAAAGCCGTTTAATTAGAGCTAAGATTTTTGCAGCTGCCTCTAACGACAAACAGTGCAACATTTGTATCAGTCAAGGAAAAAGGCCAACAAGAATGGTTAGTCGTAAACGACTCCTATCAATCAGCTTAGAAAATTAGCAAAAAGGTATTTCACGAGGGAGAGCCAGATAATAAATGGAACCAGGAGTCCATTACCCGGAGCTTCCATCTGTATTGTACCCTTGAGTCAACCCTTTCCGTATATTTCTATTTTTAGATCTACTAAATAGTGACGTATGTGATTGAGAATAGAATACAATATGATTTTATTTGCTCAGTTCATAGTTAATGTACAATTTAAAGTCGGAAACAAACAGATAAATAGATAAAATGATCATAATTACAAGTCTAATTAATTAATTTAATTTGAAAGTTTAAAATTGCCACGCCGGTTTAAAAATATTTATCATGGAGATTGATCATGCGCAAAAAATTAAAAAAACAGGTTTGACAAGTCGCAACTGGGCTAACTCATCCATTTCTTTAGATGAGCGCAAATCAAAGAATGTCGAGGCGGCTGGCAGAGTTGTCTTTCCTCTTCCCGACTTATCACCACAACTACTGTGACCGCCACGACCACTGTGACAACCATAACCACCACAACTACTGTGACCACCACGACCACTGTGACCACCATGACCACCACGACCACCACAACTACTGTGACCACTACGACCACTGTGACCACCATAGCTATTGTGACCAATACGATCACTGTCACCACCACAACTACTGTGACCACCATGACCAGTGACCACCTTGACCACCACAACTACTGTGACCTCCACGACCACCACAACTACTGTGACCACTATGACCACCACAACTACTGTGACCACTACGACCACCATGACCACCACAGCTATTGTGACCAATACGATCACTGTCACCACCATAACCATCACAACTACTGTGACCACTACGACCACTGTGACCAACATAACCACCACAACTACTGTGACCAATACGATCACTGTGACGACCATGAACACCACAACTACTGTGACCAAAACCTCTTATTAAGGAAGTCCGTCAAGTCTAGTTTTTTTTATAAAGGGATCTTTACAAATAGGGCGCAGATTTCCATGTTTTTTTCAAGTATCTTAAGTGACATCTGTGCATGAAAATGACCAAGTGATAATAATATTATTGTTTTACTTGATCAGTTTCCTGTTGTTTTTTAAACATGTCATTTATTCTTATTCCAGTGCCTAAGTCTAAAACTCTTCCTGGCGTGTGTGTGCTGATCTGGTCAAACCATGCATGGCAAGAAACATTCCAGATTGTTTTCAGAGATTGTGATGAGGAGTTCAGCGTTGAATATTTTATTGGTTTTGTGATGAAAAAAGCCAGGGTTGTTATTCATCTCTCATTTTTTCCTGCATGAGATCCTGCATGATGACAACAGTATTACTGCAGATTAAACGTCACAGATGTGAGCACGTCAGTGATTAATACAAGATGGTTTCCAAACAGCTCTTCAAAATTGTATAGAAAAGGGACGATAATTATTTACTTGCCACACCTTCTAAGTCAATGGTTGACCAAGCAAATATAATTTGTTTTTTTTATTCAAGTAAACTGTCTTGCTTTCATTAATACAGCTGTATGTTATTCTAGTCTTTCTCTTGCTGAGCATGGGTTTGGATATTAACTTCTGAGAATGCTCCTACTTGTAATAGTCTTTATTTTATTGCTTCGCTCTTGTAAAAGTAAATAGTGTTGTAAAATATGAGAATGGAGGGCAGGGAAGTGACTTAGCCATGTTGCCGAATGAGTGGGATGCGGGCATGAAAAGAACTTAAGCTTATTTCTCACTTTCAAATGATTGCAATGAAACAAACAGACGATTTCCTCGTTCAACAGAAGCAACATAAGCCATCTTCGCAAAAGGAATTATCATTCTGCCCTTGCAGATGTTTACCCCGCGTTTTCCTTCTCAGTGCACAGTTTTCCCCTAGAAGTTTACCAACGCGGAGACCATCGCGACTAATAACATTACGAACTTCGTCCTTTTGCTCTAGCGCTCGAATGCAAGGTAAAATTATCCTGGTTTGAACTATATTTTTTTGCTTTGAAAAGACACACGGAAGATTAGTCTTTCAGGAAGCTCTCTTCAAAATTTAAACCTTATCAAAGTAGTGTTGTCCTTATCATCGCAAAATGAAAACAAACAGAGAATTTAAATTGCCGCCATTTTGCCGCGCTGTTGTTTCTATGGCACATTTGATTGGTACCAGTCCCTCGCGCGTGGAAACGACTCGCGCGTAGCTCAAGCCTGCGCACTCATTTCGCCGCGGTGTCGGGTGCACGCCAAATTGATGCACGATGTCGATCAAAATATGATGGTCCACTCTATCAAACCCTTTGCTTAAATCATAGAAACGAAGTCTCACTACATCATTGGGGTCATCGGTTGATGACAGGATAAAGTTCATCAACTCCACCAACGCACAAGTAGTTGATGAGCCCTTAACAGAGCCAAAGTGACAATCGTCCAAGGATGACCCGATTTGCTTAATGAGCAAGGAATAATATAACATTTCAAGGTACTGCCGCTCAGAGAACGAAGAATCTAACGAGTCTAGCGCCTGCGTAGCTCAAACTAGATCTCAATTCTTTTTAAACGGAAGTGGCGTAATTCTTCTTCCTTGAACTACAGATACGAAAATTTGGCGAGTTCTTGGCCCTCGCCAGTTCAATTCAATTCAAGAGAAGCAATTCAAGAGAAGCAATTCAAGAGAAGCAATTCAAGAGAAGCATCTGAAATGCATAGTCTGTTTCTTTGCTTATCTGTATCACAGAGAATGTTGACTCCAACTTGACTAAAAAAGAAGAAACCAATCACGGATATGTGTTAGTTTGTTATATCTAAAACAAACTTATTGCCAAACAGAAAAAAAGAAAGGTTTGGCGTGTGCAAGATCGTACAGCGCGGTGACTGGGATGGCGCACTAGAACGCGAAAAGGTGTCTCTGTTGCCAACGGAGAAAGAAAAAAACGGAGCGTGCTCAAAGTCCTCGACGTTAAAGTTCCGGTGGAATATAAAGGCCAGGGACCTGTTGTTCAAAAGCCGATCAACGCTAATCCCAGATTAAAAATTAACCAAGGAGTTTATTTCTCTTCTCCAAAATGCTGTTCAACGCTGATATTAGGCAAAACGTTACATTAGAAGAAGTCGATCTTTAAAAAAAATAAGCAAAAGAAACTTCCATCATAAAGTTGAAAACATGAAACAACAGGTTATGCTAATCTTGGATTAAGTTAATCGGCTTTCGAACAACCGGGCCGAGAAGCTTAAACTCCTGCTAACGGAAGACGGAACAGTTTACAAAGTCAAAAGATACTACAAGCTGGAGTCTCGCATTTCACCTCAGGGAAGAAAGTAGTTTTGTTTAAAACTTCGTATATTTTCAAAGTCCTCGACGCTAAGTCTGTGGAAAATAAAGGCCAGAAGCGTAAATTAAACTCCTTCTAACGGAAGATGGAACAGTTTACAGAGTCAAAAGATCCAAGCTGGAGGTTATGGGCAGCCTTTTGCTTCGAAGCAGGCATACTATTGTTAAGTAATGCATTTTAATTTATTTAAACTTCGATGGCGGAAGAACAAGCGTTTGTATCAACTTGTCATTAGAGTGTCTTTTAATAAAGCGTTTGAAATGTATGTTGTTGTTTGCTCTTCACAATGTTGTCAACGGCATTTTGAAATAGCATACGAAACCAACTCCCGTTTCACACTACAACGGTCTCAAGCGATTCTCAAAATCCATATTAAGAAAACTTTGAACTAGATTGACACCCGTCTCGTTTGAAAACAATCTTTAGACTGTTTAGAATGGCCCTTAGCGAAATTTTAGAACCATTGCTGCTCCCTTCCTTCAAGCGTTTTCTAAAAACACTTTGTTAGCGTGTGCTATGTTTGATCGATAAAACGAATCGAACGTTATGCCAATAAAATGGTAAACATGTGTAAAGAAAGGATTATTACTTTGGATGGAAAACAGTAGCACTACTATTACAGTCACGATAGCGTGGCCGGCTTTAAACATTGAAAAAAAAAGACAGAGCTCCTTTGGTTTTGAATATTCCGAACGGTTGTCCACTAACTTTCATTTTGTCATGTTTTTCATTGGTTTACGATGAGGTCACTTTGGCTGTTTGTGATTGGCTTTTGACGATGCCATCTTGTCTGTTTGTGATTGGTTTCTTATCCCCATATTTTGACTTTATTGCGCTTCTCACTTGATCTATACTGTTTGCTGTCTCTCTCCAAGCCAGCCTATTCACACACCGCTAAAATGATATGCACACACAGTACTATTTTACCGTGGCATACTCGCGCTCGCGCTTAATATGTTTTCCTACACCGAAAATTGCAGGTTTTGTGGAGCTACGGTTACGTGTTCAAACATGCCCTATATTAATGCACGCCCCTTGCCTTCTCATCTGGTGTACATACGTGACTGGCATCACATCAACCAATTTATGCGACGTCATGGGATGCACGTGTTGTTAATCGTATTAGGGTTAGAGTTACGCTACGTTGCGTCATGCTCCAACTTGCCCTTAATTTAAGCACGCCCCCTTCTTTTGTCTTTTTGATTGATGACGTCATTTGACGACTACTTGTCAAAATGGGTCTGAAGTATCCCATATAACAACTTATATATTTCTATAGTCAACGCAGCTTTCATTCTATTTTTAGAGTTTTGACCATCTCACCTATGAGGAAAAACCTTGCAACACCATGAGAACTGGCATGGTTCGCTCTACTGCTGACAGTGGTCACACTGACTTAGAAGTGTGCTCAAGAAAACAATGGAGGCAATATCTTCCTCAGTGTCACCTCCTTAAAGGTTGCTATAACAACAGGGTACCTGGTTTGATTGGTCACTGGCGTATGGACGAGCAAACTGGAAACCAGGTCGCCGATGATTCGGGACTTGAGAACCACGGCTCGGCTAGTGGCGTGGTGCCTAAGCTGTCCAAGTTCTCACGAGGTCGCTTCTTTCACGGCGGAGGGATTATTAGAGTTCCACACACCGCCATCTTGAATTTTGGCAATTCAAGCTTCAGTGTGACTGGATGGGCCAAGATTTTGGATGTTCGATATCCATTGACAACTTTTGCTGTCAAGAAAGGCTTTGGCTGTTATTTTGGCCGAGGTCGCTCCGGATGGGTACCCGGTTGGGAAACAGCACACGGCTACCAAGCTACGGGTCTGCGGGTGTGCATAAGGGACAACCAGAACAGAGTGGACAGGACGATCGCATTTGACCACGGCTATCGACCGGCACAGCTGATTGGACAATGGGTTCATTACGCTGTCGTGTTCCATCGCGAGAACAAGAAGAAGGTGTATGTTTACGTCAATGGTAAAAAGCAGTCAAACACGCTGGACATCTCTGCCGTTAATGGAAGCGTGGACAACACCAAGGCACTCGAGTTTGGTCAACTATACGGCTGGAAAACCAAGGGGACCCTGGATGAATATCGAGTTTACAACACCGCTCTGGACGAGAATGAAGTTGCGGCCATCTTCCAGAATCACCTTGTTTAAGGCGTACTAAACTCAGGGAGACCAACAAGGTGATGGGATATCGAGAGATGACTGTGTTTTGACACAAAAAAGGAAGGAACTAGTTTAGAAACTTTACGCCAGTCATTTTAAACAGCATTTAGATCGGAAACGTATGATTCTGGGAGACATAGCTAAAGTAAGGTGCTTAGTATTTCTTTGATTTTTTTACGGTTTTTTCGCGGGCTATGAACAGTTTCACGTTGGTCTGCCTGTATGGATGCCAATAAAGTCGAGGATTATACCTTGGTCTCAAACAATAGCATGTATGGTAATTATAATATATCAAACACAAGGAAGAGTGTTTCATCAGCCTATATCCAAACACTGAACAGCTTCAAAGTGTTTGGATATCTGATGAAACACTGTTTCGGGTATTTGATATAGCTTCTCAAAGCCTTAATAATTGTAAGGGAAATAATTAAAACCAAAAGCTCGCCAAGTTTTATGATACGGTGTTTGAATCAATTATCCGATGAAATAGTAGGTTTCAGGGGGTAGTAGAAATGCGTAGATTCAGGTAGATTTTATCCATTGGACACAGTAGTAAATGGTGAGCATCATTCTCATCTGGTTGGTCAATAAATTCCGAAAACCGCTTACCTTTATTCTTGCAACGATCATTCCATCTGGATTATTTGGCTAAATGGTAAGCATCCATCGTGTCGTGTAATATCCGAGCAAGAAAGATGACAGCAATTTTCAGTCGTGTTCTTTCGGGCAAATGATTAATAGGTAGTCATAGTTTTTAACGTCAGAAAAAAATTGTTTTGTCATTCTAGTGTAAAATGAAGTTTATTTGAGAAGCGAATTTATTGAAACGACTTGCGAAGATTGTTTACATTACTCATTAACACGAAGACTTTTCAACAATGTATCGCTTAATCTAACCCAAAATCATTCCGATAGTAAAAAACTTCATATTTATTAACCATTTCCTTCATTATGATTTGCGATAATTCAAGTTCATGTGTTCGATTCGTTTTCGAGTTCTGAATAACCAATATCTTAAGTGAAGTGTATTTGGATGTTTTCAAGTTTAGCAGAGAGAAAAAAAGTTTTATTAAGAGAGCCAAAGTAAACTCCAGGCCTCAGTTGTTCAAAAGGTGGATAACGCTATCCACAAGATAAATCACTATCCACTGCATGGCACAGTTGGTTTCGCTATGTCTTATCTACTGGATGGTGATTTATCCGGATCCGGCAGATAGCGCTATCCATCGTTGGAACAACTGGGGCCATGCAGATGTCCCTCTCAGGGAAACCAAGATGGAATTTCCATACTAAACACTATAATTTTGAGTGATACCCTTTGCCGAATAACTCGAGTTTGGAATATCGCACGGCCCTAAAACTTTGACACCCTGCTCATTTATTGCTATTCTACAATGTCTCAATTTCTGGACTTAATTTATTGAATGGTAAGCGATTCTATTTTTTCTTTGCGTGATACTTGCGTGACGTGAAAACCAAGAATAGATATGTTTCGTTTCTGAGGAAACGAAACAAAAAATAATTAGTGCTTCGTTTTCGGACCGAGTAGCTCTGAGGATGATGAGAAATATGTCGCATTCGAGCTCGATCCCCTAGCTGGCCTGCTTCTTCCATTGAAGGAGTTACCAGGGGTACCTATTCCATTCCTAGGCTTTTTTCTTTTTTTTCGACTTTTAGTTTTTGGCATTACTCCTGTGAAAATCCACTTTTAGCGCCTTCAATTACACCCAACTCAGTGCCCTCTGTTTTTGTGTAACATGTACCACAGGCAACTCAGTTACGCTCACGAGCGTCTAGTTCTTTTCCGTGTTTGGAAAAGTCTTTCCTAGCCCTCCCCTGCTAAGTAGTGTCTTTGTGAGTAGAGTCTTCTGGGCGTATGTTTGGTCGGTTTCACCGGGTACTAGAAATGCGTAGATGTTATCGGGTGGACACAGT
>NC_090872.1:24308098-24313098 GCF_036669935.1 Montipora foliosa
CACTTCATCGCCCATGCCAAACTAAACCAATCCCAATTTGTGATTGGCTTAGCTCGGCCGCCCAAATGAAATAAAATGTAAACAATGTCAATCATGTTATAATTAAAATCTTTTTTCGCAAAGAATGTCCATGTGAAGGCGTTTTCTGGAAATTGTACCGCTAATATCAAGGGTTTGTTACGCATGGAGGGAATGGAGTTGCAATTCTGTGACGGGCAACAGTGGGTTCAAGTTGCAGGCCATTCAACTGTGGCGAACAGTGAGACAAATCCAGGTAAAAAAAGTGTTATATTTTGATCATGATTATTTTACGAAAGCACTCAAAGTACGAGATGGTGGATAGCTGATACATTATTCCTTTGACAGCCAGTCAATCAATCAAGTCGAGTCTTCTAGAAAATCGACGATGGCCTTTAAAGCGTCGTCGGTTTTTTTTTCCCACTCGGCTGACCGCAGGCCAGTGTCCTATCTGAGTTAGTCGGCGTACATAAGCCGCTGGCTAATCGAAGAAGTCTTAAAGAACGAGATTGTGGGTAACATTACTGTGGTTGACACAGTGTCTCGCCAAAAGCGATAGCAATGTCACATCCAGTAACCTCAAGAAGAAAAACAGCTTTACTAAATACTTTGCTAAAAACCTTACGAGGTACGTTATATAAAGTGTTGCTTAGTTTGAGAAAGCACTGTATGGGTGTATGGACATCTTTCAACATCGTTTGGGGGAAGGACAGGGTGTGTGGATACAGTCATCATTAAGAGTAAAAGATTCAGTTTTAAAGGAATAGAGCTTTAAGTTCCAGCGCGCCCTCGTAGAATAATTGTTAAATATATTTAACAATTATTCCATAAGCGCACGTTGGATATGAGATGGTAAACAGCCAACCAGGGGGACGAGGGTTCGATTCCCACTCACGGCAATATGTTTTTCATTCAATGGATCTGCCAGTAGTTCGCTGTCGCCATTTGTACACTCAAATCACTAGATATATATAACTGAATAAATGTTCAACTCCACTCCGCTTGAACCCAAACAAATAATGAAGTTAATGATGCACGACCGTAGTCAACTTAGCGGATGACCAGGAAGGATCCTCGAAGGATACAGACTAATTTCATTTTTTATAGAGAGTCTAGGAGAGAAACCCTGTCAATGCACAGCCCAAATAGTCACACTTTTAACTGAATAAATGTTCTGGAAGAAAATTTGCTCTGAGCGGGATTTGAACCCACGTCCCCCCGTTATTAGTCGGGTGTGATAATCACTACACCACCAGGAAATTTTCTTTCAAGGTGACAAGGTAGGGGACCATATAACTAAAAAATGAAATTAGCCTGTATCCTTCGAGGATCCTTCCTTGTCATCCGCTAAGTTGACTGCGGTCGTACATCATTAACTTGATCCTTAGTTGGGTTTCAAGTGGAGTTATAGGCTCCCCTACCTGACCCTAGCTTGTCACCTTGAAAGAAAATTTCCCGGGAGGCCCACGCCCTGACCACGTAAATCACCTCTTCGATGATATATATCATTGAGGTGGCCTGCACAGAAACTGGGATAAGGTGGAGTTTAGAACGCGACGTTCTTCTCCTTGAATCGTTACCCATAAGCCATTTGTAATGCCTGTATATCAGATATCTTGAACGAGGAAGGGTTGGTTTCTAAAGAAGTTGAGGTGTTGAGGTGCTGCTTCAGTGGTAGACTGTTGGCAGTCTCTTCTTAGTAGGTCGAGCCTCCCGCTTTAGTCACGTAAACGAGCTGTTTTCGCCGGAAAGTCCTACCTAGTTTAGAGGGATGACCAAGTGTGCTTCCGTTTTCTCCGATCGGCTTTTCGGCCCACTTCCTTGACTTAAGCGGGCAGCCGGCTTACAGTAGGGAGCTTAAGCAACGACAACGGCGACGGCAACGGCAACGAGAACGTCACGAATTTGCATATTTAGTGGGTAAAAACAATAGCTTCGCACGCCCTGCACGTGCGTTTTTCACTTTTGTCCATTTCGTTGCTGTCCTCAGCAAAACAACAACGTGAAATAGCCAAGTTTTTGGTTTTATGAAGAACGTCAGCACTTGAGAATAAATAAACATTTTCTAAAATTGAGTGCCGTTCCAGCTGGTGTCATCTTTGAGGAATTACCACACCCTTGTCATATTATAAACATCGTTGAAATAGTCACGAAGCGATTAAAATAACGCAAATTTATATTTTGAGATGACGTTCTCATTGCCGTCGCCGTTGTCGTTGCTTAAGCTCCCTATTAACTTTGTTGGGACTGCTAGCATTGTACGTCGGTAAGGGAGTAACAGACGAAATTAGCCAATATAAAAAAATACCATAATATTCCTTGTTTGTCCCTCCAAAAATTTTGCATAAGCGCAGTGTTTCCAGTTTCTCTTGGGACCATATTAAGCCCAAAGAGAAAATAAAAACAATCCTCAGTGCAAAATTTTGGAGGGACAAACATAGAGTATTATAGTACTTTTGATATTGGCTACTTTTGTTTTATCAGTGAAACGATAAAATTAACCATCTCAAGAAGGATTTGTGTGCTGGCGTTTCGAATATTAGGCCTTCGTCACTGAGCGAAATTAGGGAGCTTTAGCAACGACAACGGCGACGGCAACGAGAACGTTACAAATTTGCATATTTAGTAGGCAAAAGCAGTAGCTTTGCACGCCCTGCACGTGCGTTTTTCCTTTTTGTCAATTTCTTTGCCGTCGTCAGCAAAACTACAACGTGAAATAACCAAGTTTGAGGTGTTATAGAGAACGTCAGCACTTGGACATAAATTTTCATTTTTCTCCCCTAAATTAACCGCCGCTCGTAACCGTTTCATTTCTGAAGGACTGCCACACCTTTGTCATATTAAAAAGTTCGGAATAGTCGCGAAGTGATCGCAATAACGGGAATTTATGTTTTTTCATGACGTTCTCGTTGCCGTTGCCGTCGTCATTGCTAAAGCTCCCTATTAAATGAGAAGGGCTAACCCTCGAACGAGGGGCTAACACATCTCGCAATTCTTTCTTAAGGAGGTTAACTTTCTTTTATCTACGCGTTTGATAAAACCATATTTTCGTGACTTGAACGAGGAGTTTTTGCAAAAACAACTCGAAAAATATGTGAAAAGGCCATGACAACAAGTTACAGGCTTACTTGTTATGTTCTATTCTTAAGCCCTTAGCTGCAAAGATCTCAAACACCGTTATCCTTCTGCTTCAAGCGGTATGTACTGGTTGAGGCCTGATCCCGCCAATCCTCATCCTTTCCTGGCATATTGTGAGATGAAGGCATTTCATGGGGGATGGACCATGTGTTACACCACTGATGACAAAGCAGATCCAAAGGACCAAATCGCGTTCAATCCCAACAAGCCTTACGGGACTGATGGGTACAGAACGAACTGCAACTACATCCCAGTAAGTTGATAGAATCAATGAAATTTTAATTTTATTTTTCTCCTTACGCTCCCGAGGTCGATAGAGTGAATTCTATTCCTTTTCGGGACGAAATTCGTAGAAGATCTAGCAAAAATAGAGGTTTCAACAACTTGTAGCCATTTTTCCACAGTGACTCGGACTTTGCGATGAATTATGTTCGTTTTCCTGGAAATGGTTCAAACGATAATAAAGTAGACCCTGCATGAAGATCTTTGCGCTCCAGACCTACAAGGACATGAATGACACCGAAGGATGTTTCTTTTTCTTTTTCAAAGAGTTGAGTGTTCAACGCGTTATGTTTTATGTGCTTAGTGCTATAAAAATGTACCACGACGTACGAAAGTCTAGAGGAGTCATTCTACGCAGCGAAAATTGTAGTACAAAGATTTCTCAAAGTATGAAGATTTCGAGCAAATGACAGCAACATGAGTTCGATGATGCGTATTGTGTGACCAAAGCAAATCACTGCATAAAAATGGTGGCTTCAAATAGATAACTCCCCCGCAGAGATCGGATAGTCTGCCCTGTGTCACTTTCGAAAACTTGTAGTTCGTTGCACCTACGTACTCAGGCCTTTGCTCCACTTTCCTCAGTGGAAACGTTTGATCCATTTTAGCTTCAAGTTATAAATTTTGGAAAAGAGATTATAAAAAATGGGAGAAAAGAAAAGTAACGCGAATGATAGTGCTTCCGGCACAATCTCCGGATTTGGAAAAAACTCTGGGCGAAGTCTCTCTCTTCGAAAATGTTCGGACGCCTTCGGAAATTTCCGGTCATCTTCGGATATTACCTGTCTCTTGCGGAATATACTAGCACTTTTAAGATCAAAATATCACGCCTTTGACGATCACAAATACAGCTTGTTTCTAAATTTTCGACCTCAGTTGGTTCACTCACTTTCCGTTATCAGCTGATATAACGTATGACCTAATGTGGAAACTGACTGCGTCAACTTGCCAAGCTGAAAAATTTGTGTGGGAAGCGAAATTTTAATTTTACAAGTGTCCAAATACTTAAAAATTAATGAAAATTAAATAAAACGATAATTCCATTCGCGCGTGTTGGATGTTTTAGCCAACTTGGCACTATCATGTGCCTCGTTGGCCATTTGCTTGAGACCTTACGATCCAAGACGGTGACGTCCTCGAAAATGTCATTTGATGTTGCTCGTTTTTGTTTCTCAAAGTGTTTCTTGATTATTCCACGTTGTTTAAGTACCCCAATCTATCCGAATTATCCAGGAACTGAAATGGGAGGAACATTGTTAAAACTAAGAAGAAAAATAAAACATTCACCGTTGTGTGCTCGCGTCTTTGGGGACTTTAGGAAGTTCAGGATCTAGGACGCGACGGCAAGGAAAACGTCACAAACTTCGCATATTTAATAAGCAAAAACAATAGCTTTACACGCTGTGCGCGTGCATTTTTCATTTTTGTACACATCTTTCACGTTTTCGGCAAATCTGCGACTTGAAATGACCAATTTTCAAGTTATACGGAGAACGTGAACACAAGGCAGCGAATTTGAATTTTCTTTCGTAGCTTCAGCACCGCCTGCGCACCTCCAAATT